>NC_048302.1:28871314-29171314 GCF_013100865.1 Trachemys scripta elegans | reverse complement strand
TTTGATTTTTGGTGGAGAGGAGGGGGAAAAGAGCAGGAAAAGAATGTAGCTGAACACCTGACTTTTTAGTGGTCAGCGGTTCAGAACAAAGTAATAGCTAGTTATTTTCAGGGTGACTGATGGCAATTTGATTCAAGAAAGACAATTAGTCACAGAGTTAAATAGTTTGGTGAAATGTGCTACAAATTCTTTTTGGCAATGCATTTTACAACATAATCCTTTTTTTGGTGTACTAAAATGTGATGTAAAAAATAAGCACAGGTATGACTGAACTTATGTCTGATTGAACTGTATATACATTTATTTTTACAATATGTCCTCAGAACTGACAAATGTATTGAATATCACAAAGCTGTAAAGACAGGTTTTCAAGTTTGCTAGACATACAAAAGACAGACAGATATGATGTTGTGGAAATTTCAGTTCATGTATTGAGTACAAGAGACAATGATAAAAATACAAAAATATATGTAAAATGGCTATTAGGTGATATTTTTAGACAAAAGAAAACAAGACAGGAAAGACTAGTAATCATATGTAATCCCTTGTCATTATTAAAATTATAGTGTTGCTGGTTAGATGCACATATCAGACGTGTCTGAAGGTGTCGGGGCGAATGGTAGATTTAGTACAGAGGAGTACTGTGTATACTGGGTGACAGATTAAGATTTGCAGTCACAGAAAATAGCAACAAAGTGAAAAACTGCAACTTTCCAGTTTGCATGTGTTTTGTGGTTATTTTCTAAATCATTGGTTGCAGGAGTTTTCTCCAACAAAGGGTGGGGTCTTGGGGTAAAGAAAAACAATCCTTCAGTTTGTTTGACACCAAATAAATGAATACAGCCTTATTGATATTAATATTGCCACTGAACTGAAGGAAATTTTGGTTTTTTATATTAAAATTTTGCCATTGTGATTTATTGTATTATATTGAGTCCCATCAAAATATCATGTTCATTCCTCCTTGCAAGAGTGAACTATCTTTGTTGAAAGTTTGGTTATTAGCCCATTTTTATTACATTTTCTTCAGCTGCTTTTTGTAAGTAATCCAGTATCACAGAAATACAGCAAATTATATGGATTTTTTCTGGTGCTAGACATCAGCTGTTAACTTTTGATTTCACTTACTGTTTTTGGTCAACAATATACTTCTGTTATATTTGTAGAAAGTTTTCAAAGAATGTTTATAATCACCCACTCTGCAATAAACAGATAATGCTGAATTTTAATATTGATCCACAATTTAAAGAGAGATTACTTTTTTTCAGTGGCACTTGTTCGTTCAGCGACGTTGAACTTTGTTATACTACTTAGGCAAAAAGTTCTTTTTCATTAGGTTTGTAAACCAAGATGCCTCTGTGATTTATTATTTATGATAAATGATAGATCCCGATGGATTATTGATTTGTTCAGAAAGTGAAATATTTCTAGAGGAGATTAGTTTATATGTTATCAGACTTTTGTATGAGTTTGTGTGCATTTCTAAACACATTTCATGAATTTCCTTGCTCCTGACAAAGGTGTTCTACAGCCTTAAAAATTGTTCAAGCATGTTATGAGAATGCTACCCATTAAAATTGTTTAACTGCTGTGGCTAGTAAAAAAAAACATGGTTTTATTAGCCACTTGTGTACTTTCATAACCACCTGCCTTCACTGCTTTTCTTCATTTTTTCTCTCTCTCTCGCTGTCACACACACCTCTGCTGCTATATTATGACTGGAAGGAAGCAGATTTCTCTCTCCAGCTGTAGAGATATCAGTAGACGTTCATTCTCCGTAGGTCATATCCAGTCACAAAGCATGTCACGGCGTGTGGCTAATATCCTTACAGGCATGTTATTTGTCAGTAGGAAAGGAAAAGTTCCCAAATTGGATAACTCTCTATTTTTGGTCATTTTTCTTCTTTCTTCTTCTTCTTTTTTAATTAAATAATAAAGAATGATAGCATGACTGCCTCAAGCACATGTGCAGCAACACTGTTCTGGTTGTAAGGCAACCAGCTGGAAGCATGTCAGAGAATGACAGGGCCTACATGACTGAACTGAAACAGCAGTCGTGGTTGCAGGTGGGTGAGCATAGTCTGCTTGCTGAACTGGCTTCTCAAGCTAGCTTGTCTTGTGGTCTTTGTAAATCAACAGATCTCGTTAGGTGATACACTATGACCTAGGTAGGCACCTTACTGAGACAATATAATAAGAATCAAGGGTTCAAGTTCCATTATATACATATGGAAATTGTGGTTGTCAGTTACATACAAAATATAAAGGATGTCATCTACAAAATATGGAAATGACTAAAGATTGGAAGTGAACTACGCAAAAAAGTCAGTAAATTGGTTGAAACCACTTAATTCATCTTTCTTCCCCCCCTTAAATCTGTTCTTGTCCTGGTGCAATGAAGGCATATGATATAACTCTCAAGGTTAGTACACTAAGTTTAAAACAGATTCTCATTAATGCTTTCAGATTACCTGACCCTTACATTTTTAATTAAATGCTTCCCTTCCAGCCTTTTTTTCAAACTGATTTTATTTTCCCATGTTTTTCTTATATTACCTGTGCTCTAGTATTTTTAACAGAATTTTATCATTAGTAGGTGACTTTATGTATAGTATTAATAAATGTATGAAAATAAAATTGATGCCATGTATCACTCTGTATACTTGTGTATGTATACACTGTGTTCATTTAGATTTACAGTTAAAGAGGCATAACCATTTTTAGTCCAGAGAGATTACTTATTTTCCTCCCATTAGTACACATTTATATAACGCCTACTGTAAGTTATAAAGACTAAGAGCCAAATCTTACTTTGTGCCTTTCTCACTCTTTGAAGTCAATAGGCCTGATTATGAATTCACTAGTCAGTTTTATGCTGGTGTAACTCCATTGATTTCAGTTGCACCACTCCTGATTTAAACCAGTGGAATATCAAAATCAAGCACAAAGTCACTCAACTGAGTAAGAGTGGGATTTGAGCACAACATTAAGTACTTTTCATACTTGGGCATAGTGTTACAATATTCGGTGTAACGTACTTTATTTGTAAAAGATACATGTTAATTAATTGAGTTACTATTGTAAAAAAATAAGCATACTTATTTTCCATTCAAAAACAAGTTTTCAATATTAAAATTTAAATATGAAGGGCCTAACCCTGTTCCCTTTGAACTCAGTGCGGTTTTGAGATTGAGTTAATTGAGAAAAGGATTGGGTCCACTGATTTCAATGGAAGCAGCATTTGACCCTGAAAATGTAGCAGCATATGGCATTGCCACTAGGGAAAAAGGGGACCTGTGGGCAACCTCAGCCCTTTTGCTCCTTGTTTTGGTGGCAAATGTGAACATTGTTAAGGCAACACTATGGAGCTCGGTGGGTAGGGGTCAATTAGTGGGGCCTCAGAGGAGGCATTTTTCCTTATGTCTTTCTAGCTTTAAGTTACATATTTTGATGGGAATCAATAGTGTGAAGGAACACTGGAAAATTGAGAGGGAACAGGCAGCTAATGTGAATGTCAGGATGACTAACTGGAAAGTCAGATGAAAGTGCAAACTACTCTCTGTGTTTAGTGATCAGCTCACTGTCTGTGTTTAGTGATCAGCTCACTGTCTGTGTTTCCTGTTGTGCACTGAATTAATTATTACTATTAGTTACTATTTGTGTTAGCATAGTGCTTAGCAGCCGTAGTCCTGGACCAGAACCCCATTGTGCTAGGCGTTGTACAAACACAGAACAAAAAGATAGTTGCTGCCCCAAAGAGTTTATAATCTAAGCAATTGCATCAGTCTCTTATGGGCTCATTTCAAGAATTTGGTTATGAGCCATAAATCCCGCACCAGTCTGGGACTTTGCAGTTTCTTCCTCGTTGTGCAGTTGTATTCTGCCACAATGCTCTTGTTTTTCCATCTCCATGACTGAACTCTTAGGGGAAGTGGTAGAACATTCTTAGGGGAAGGTTCTTGGCTCTGGAATTCACTTCTCCTTGCAATGTACTAGAATCAGAATCTGGTGATTTTATTTGATTCTTTCTTTGTTTTTTTAGAAACAGGGCAAGATGCATTTGTTTCTCTGTGTTTTCTTGTTTTCTGCTGCTTCTTCTTCAATTGAGCATGTAGCCAAAGAGGTATTTATCTTGTCAGTGGGTGGAGGAGACAGGCAGTTTTGCTGAAACTTTGCAATAGCTTTTTTAATTAATTTTTTGTAGCATTCACCTGTATATTACAATGATGGGTATGATAGACACGAATTAAATAATTAGTTCCTTTTGGCCAGCTGAGATCCCATCGAGACAATGCGCATCACAATGACTGCTGCTTCAAGGTATAGTTTGGAAGAGCTGCAGGCATCTTCACTCACTCTGGTTGACATACGGCTTAATCCTGCAGCTGCTCAGAAATCTCATTGAAGCCAATTTCAGTTCTACACATGGGACAGGGTCCTGCAAGATGTGAAGTGTCTTCATCTTTCAATTAAGTCATGAGAGGCCAGTGAACTTGAGGACCTTGGAGAAAGCATTCAGCACCTTTCCAGATCAGGCCTGCTGTCCCTTTACTGATCAACAATTCTAAGGGGTTCTTGATCTTTAAAACTGTAGAGGAATTGGTACCTTCTTAAACAGAGATGATATTTAATCTTTTTATTAAATTTCATATTTTCTTACTGTCTTTATGTAATTTTTAGAAATACAAACCAAACAGAAACCACACCAATTATTGGTGTACAATTCAACCTATTAATATAATAAAATCCCCAAATTTTTAGTTCACCATTGATGGGAGACATTCACAGACTACTGTTGATGAAATGCACTAGAATTTTGTGTTGTGCAAGATGGGAACGAATGCTTTTTAAAATGAAATGGACCACCACCAAAGAAATCTAGCACCACCAAAATTAGGTACTAAATTGAACCTAATTTTAAGGAATCAGACAGACAGCCATACCTGGTTAAACTTTTTTGTTGTTGTTGCAAACTCTACTTTTTACTCAAAAATCATTTATATTAACTAGTCTAGTGTTGTTCATCAGTAAAATGCCTGAATGATCAGAGAGTAACAAGTTATGACAGTTTTTTGTATTTTCATTGCATGGAATATGTCTTTGCATACCTTTTAAAAATATTGTGTCAGGATTATGGATCAGATTCAACCCCGAGTTACAGTCATTTATTTTAATGAGGTTGCACATTGTTTAAGTCAAGATTTAATTTGGTTCAGCGATCTTAAGGTATTTACCTTATATAAATACAATGGGTGAAATTTTGGCCCCATTGCAGTCAATGGGAGTTTTGAAATTGACTTCAATGGGGCCAGGATTTAATCTAGTATTGTGACTGATTCATCACTGCATTTTTCCAGTTTTACACTGGTGTAACTCTCCTGAAATCAATGCATATTGATTTGGTGGGGTTGAACTGATTGGTTCACAATTTATATGGTAAATAAGACCAAATATTTGTTGGGTAGAAATAAGCGTAATAAGTAAAATTTTGAAATGGACCTAAGGGTCTTAGTAACCTAAATCCCATTTTCCAAAGTGATCTGGGCACTTAGAAGCCAATTGGAGTATGCTCCTAAGTCACTTAGGTGCCTTTGAAAATTTTATCTAGTGGTGTATTTGTTCAATGCTTGGATCATACAAATAACTACATTGTGTGGGCTATGAACTGCTTGCCAAGTAGTCTAATTTAAGTCAATAGGACTCCTTGTCTGAGTACCTCACCATACTGTTTATTCGGTGTAAGAGTTGCAGAGTTAGGGCCTAAATATTTGCATTTATATAAAGTATTAATATTTTATTTTAATCAGCCAGATCCTGAAGTTTATATTTATTACTTAGTCTTCCAAAACTCTTTCTGAGGTCAGTGGGAGTTTTGCTTTAGTAAGGAATGAGTTAAGACTTCAGCTGTTGGCACACTATGAATAGCAAGTATGTGGAAATACTTTTAAAATATATATATTTTAAAAAGTCTGCTTCAGAGACTTTGATAATAATCCCAGTTGATAAAAGCCAGTTACAAATTGCTGTACCACCATTAATGTATTTGTTGTATAGTGACCATTATGGTATTGATAGTGTAGTAAAACCAGGAACAAATCATTTCAAATTATACTAAAAAAAGTATCAATGAAAGGAAAGTTGGTACCCTGAATGTGTAGGTTTTAAAGTTTAAGTTTGCTGAATAAAATATCCCTATGCAGGTAAACCTAGAACTCACAACTTTAATAAAATATTACAGAATCTGTTCAATCACTAGTTTAAATTTTAAATGGTCTTTGTGTAGGACATGTTGTGAAAGGTTTAGGGTAAAATTTTCAAAAGTGTCTAAGTGACTTAGGCTCCTAAGTGCCCAAGTCACTTTTTGAAAATGTTCCTAAATCTCATAAGTGACTCTATGGGACTTAAGTACTATTGAAAATGGGGTTCCTAAGTCATTTACATGCTTTTGAATTTTTTTCCTGTAGGCACAGTTATTTTTGAGGAATAGTTTTGTCCTCAAAAAGCATTCTCTGTTGTTGTAATCTATATATTTTGGGGAAAATTCAATTTATCCACTTGTTCTTGTCCTCTTAAATCTCTCCTTTGAGTGCTCACACTGAACAATAACATTGTTTCATTTGACACTATTCCGCTATTTAGAAACTCAAAGCTACTGTGGCTTATTTTTTCTGTTTTGGGTGCATTTGTATTTTTTGCAGTCATATCTTGTTCCATCACATGGAAACACCTGTCCTAAAATTGAATTATTCTGCAGGGTAATCTAAAGCCTCCCCCTATTCAGCATCATATGTTTTCTGTTGTTTATTGAGTTATGTTGCACCATACTTCAGATGCGACAGCCATTTAATAATGTTGAAGCCTTAGCTCTGCAGGGGCTAAAAAGATCCCAGCAGGCTTGTTAACTTCTACTCTCAAACATTATGGGAAATATTTTCTCCTCCCTGGAACTCCTAGGCTTCCTCTTAATTTATTTTAAAACTATAAAAATCCATAGCCAGGTATCTATTAAGCCTACTGGATTTTTGCAGTTTTCTAAAGTTTTACTGTTACTTAATATTTAACCAGGTGCTCAGATACTACAGTGATGAGTGCAATATTATAAAAACCTACAACTTCAAGTCTAGGTTTTACTTTGTGCCTTGTTCTTACAGGGTCACAAACTCATCAAATACTTGCTTATTTAGCTACATTAGTGTTTCTTTTTTCTGCTGTTACTGAGTACTTTTACTGAGATTACTGAATTCTGAACATTTCAGAAACCTTCTTATTTATTGTCTCAGGACAGTGTATGTTTCAGCTCCATTCTGACTTGCAGTGAGTTACAATTTATTTTATGTAGCGTCTTTAATACTCAATATCATAAAACACTTTATTAAAAGAGCCATTTGTAAGGTAAGGAGAACAGAGAGGTTTTAAAGGGAGGAAATTATTCAGTGGCTTAAAGAGTGAGGAAGAGAGAGAGAATTCCAGATGGACAGGGCAACACAATGAACTCAAGACAATTACAGTGAATTTTGTAGGGAGTGGACACAGGGGAGTTCAAGATAGGTAGTAGTCAAAAGAATGGAGATGAGGACAGATAGGTAGGGTAGAACACAACTACAGAGAGGTCTCACAATAAACAATTTTATCTGGATTCAGAGCCAGTAGAAGCTCACAAAAGATCGGAGAGATACAACCTTACTTTTTATAGAAAAATAATAGCCTATTGCATTCGGACCATAAAGGAGAGAACTGCTGTAGTCAGGACAGGAAGTGACAAAAACTTGAATAAAAAATTCAACAGAAGCTGCATCAAGGTAAGGATGAATTCTTGCAATGTTTCATAGCTGATGTTAGAAAAATATACACATACTCAAAATATCAGAAAATATTATCGGCGTCTAGTATGACCCTTGAGGTCTCTGGTTGTGGGACAAAGTACAGATCTGATTTAAGGAGAATAAGAGCAAAATTAAAAACATGAGACAAACAGGATGTTTTATCCAGGAGGAGCACTGCTATAGTTGATGTATTCTGCAATAGAACATTATGGTGAAGCCAGGAGCTGACAGAGTCAAGATAGGCCAGTGAATGAAGTGAGATGGAGAGTTGGTCTGCAAGCTCTTGATGGGGAAAGTGGCAGTCAGACAGCCCAGAAACAGTTCAACCAGGGGAGGACAGTGCTGGAGATGATCATGGTTTAAAGAAGGGCAAAATTATTGATAATACTGAAAGCTGCATTGAGATCAAATAGTGCAAGAAGAAAGAGGAATTTGTGGTTGGGGCAGACCGTTTATCATTAACTGCCCAAAGAGGCACATTCTTAAAGATGGTGAAAGGGTTAAAAACCAGATTCAAAGCAGTCAAAGAGTGTGTGCTGGGAAAGTTGCTTAAATTGCTCAGAGGTTCCTGCTTTCTCCATGACTTTGCTGAGAGAAAGGGAGGGAGTGAATAAGGAAGGGTCTAATGAGACCTTTTCTGGTTTGTGGTGGTGGGGTAGTCTGCAGCTTTCAGAGCCGGAATAAAATCTCCAGTGGCATCAATGGGAAATTATGCTAATATAATATTGCAAGATGGAGGGGAAGGTTATGACAGCCGTTTTTTTGGGGTGGGTGGGGGATCTACTGAGGAGGTGGTTTTGTTCATGACCATGACCAGTGATGGTTGTAACTGGGACAGCAGTGGCCATTAGAAGTGCTGTGGAGGAGTGCCAGTTGTAGGTGAAGAGAGGAAAAGGTGGCTGAGCTAAAAGTAGTGATGAAGTGACACAATATTTAGGCCATGTCTACACTACCCCTTTTGTGGGCAAAACTTATGTCGCTCAGGGGTGTGAAATAAAGACATCCATGAGCAACATAAGTTTCACCAGCATAAGCGCTCATGTGCACAGAGCTACGTCAGTGGGAGATGCTCTCCCGCTGACATTTTTAGATGGTTTAATTATGTCACTGCACGAGCCATCTTACAGCGGCATGGCTGCATCGGTACAGCTGTGCCACTGTAAGCTCACTGGTGTAGACATGGCCTTAGATTTTCAAAAGAAAGATGGTAGCAAACACCACCTCAGTGGAGAGGGGTTGCAGGGAGAAGTGTCAGAATGAAAAGGGATTTGGAGTGACACTGAATTCCCAAGACCCTGGATTATGATTGACAAGAGACACTCAGTCTTCACACACTAGAAGAGGATTTTAAAGATAGTGAACTGGTCTTCCACATGTCCCAGTGGATAGTGAACTTCAATTTATTCAACTTCTTTTCCATTGGAGATGATGTGGGTACCAGGGTGAACATGTGGCATGGGAAGCTATATAAGATTAGAGGAAGACAAGCTGATCAAGAGGAAATGATGAAGTTGTTAGTACTGACAAGCTGATAAATGGAGGAAGGGAGATGATGCTAGCAAACGGAGGAGTGAGATGATTCATTGAGTGGGCACTGCTTGGCCTGTGTGTTTTAGGTTATTAGAGGAAGGTATAGGCTCAAGGAGTGCAATTTTGAATTTGTGGAAGGAGTGATCATCCTGATGCAGTGTCAGAGAGCTAGAGATGAAAAAGGGGGAGCTGGAAGTGGATTATGTTGAAGGTGTGATCTCCTGAGTGGATGACAGTGACAAAACAAAGACAAAATGTATCAGGGAGGGAAAAAGTCAGAGGCAAGAAGATGTTTGGAGAGGTCATTAATATGAATAGTGAACTCACCAGTGATTGAGGGGTGGGGGACTAGATGAAAGAAGGGATTGGTAATGAAATATGAAACCTGTCCCCTTTAAATCACCAGTTCAGCCCAGCCCAGCCCAGGATGGTGATGCTTATAAACTGTAATACTCCAGTGATTGTTTGGTGGCCTACTGTAAAATGAATTGGAGGTCTAAGTCCGGTGAGGGTGGCCACCTCACAAAATCATGCCAAGTTGAGTGTTAATTGTCATTGTAAAGGAACTCAGAAGGGAGGCCAAGGACTGAATGGCCTTGGAAACGATATGCAACCTTTTAATCTCTAGAGGTGATCCTTCCAGTTGAGGAATTTGGCTTAAATTCTAGGGAAGACTGTGCTGCTGCTCTTCTTGCTGGACCTAATCTGTGGATATGTTGAGTTCACCAGGCTTCTGGACTGTCAGTCTGGCACCTTTAACAATCACTACATTGATTAAAAACAGTCCCTTGCTCCTGGAAATTGAAGATGTCACAACTAATTACTAGAGCTAGTTGTTATTTTTTTGACAGTTTTGCCACAAACAAGGAAGCCTTTTTGTGACCATTTTTTGACTAACTCTGCTACTTTCACAGTGTGAGAAATCCTAATGGATTAATTGGTCATGATGTCCTATTGATTAGATCGGGGTCGGCAACCTTTCAGAAGTGGTGTGCCGAGTCTTCATTTATTCACTCTAATTTAAGGTTTCGTGTGCCGGTAATACATTTTAACATTTTTAGAAGGTCTCTTTCTATAAGTCTATAATATATAATTAAACTATTGTTGTATGTAAAGTTAATAAGGTTTTTAAAATGTTTAAGAAGCGTCATTTAAAATTAAATTAAAATGCAGAGCCCGCCGGACCAGTGGCTAGGACCTGGGCAGTTTGAGTGCCACTGAAAATCAGCTTGTGTGCCGCCTTCGGCACGCGTGCCATAGGTTGCCTACCCCTGGATTAGATCATTTTAGGTTCAGCGGTGTGGGAAGGAGGAGCAAGGGTTGCTCACCGGCAGTGTAGTTCTAGGTCGAGAGAAAGGAAATATATATTTAGATTTGGTGATGACAACCATGCCTCATCTATGTCTTGAGATAGAGGTTTCTTAGAAAAAAGGTAACCTAGAGGACATTAAAGAGATGTCAAAGCTTGAGTGCTAAGTCGTGTTCCAGAGGATGATGTACCAACAGGGATTTCTTATTAATGGATTGAATGTTAACAAGAATGCCTGTGGGGGAGGGGGGGGGGCTAAGTGATAGGGACTGATGGATGGTGTTCCTAGGGATTAAATTACTATAGTGACAGACTGTGTGTGTGGAGGGAGAAGGGAGTTTATAGCTGTTAATTCATAGCGGAGTAGAATGAGAAGAAATAACAAGACAGATTTTAGAAGGGAACAGGGACAGAGCTGGAAATGGGTCATGAGTGGTTTTGATTTTTAGTATTTTTTGTAATATAACCTCTTGATATTTATATTATGTTAATGTGAAATAGCCAAATGCAGTGTTTAGGATTACATTTTAAACTGTTCTTAATATCACATGAGCTAAAGTAAATAAATTGGATGCTACCATATTTTAATTTGAACTGTGATCCTGAAGTTACTAATTCATATCTCCTCTGGACAGGTTAACATTTTTCTTAGCTCTCTTTACTACAGTGCTTCTACATGTCCCTTCTCCTTCCCTGAAAAATAGTAAATAGAGTGTCAGAGGCCAGTCAGAACAAACAAGAAACAATCCCTGATGCTGATTGAGGCCTTTAGGCTCTTTTTATTAAATAATAAATAAATAATAATAATAATGTCATCATAAGCAGCTTGGAAGCTGCCTTCAGCAGCTAATCAGCTCTGTCCTCAACTTCAGGTATAGATGAAAATCCACAGGAATTAAAAAATATTAAATGACATTCCTCTGATGTTGATTTCTTCTGATTCACCTTTGACAGAAAGCTTTAATTAAGGACTGTTGTTTATTGCCAGATCGTGGCTGCACAGTAACATAAAGGGAAGCAAGATCCCCACCACCATCTTGCACAGCCTTTCCAGATCACTGCTTTGGGTGCAGGGCAATGGGGAAAGCAGGAGCTACAAGCTTGCTACTCCCCCTCATGAGCAGATGGGTGGGGAGACGCAGAGTCTTGGCTCCAACCCTCAGTTTTTTGGCCAGCAGAGCTGAATTGGCATAAGGGAGAGAGTGTGCTAGAAAGGGACTGTAGCAAATTATTCTCCAGCCCAGAAGAAGAAGGGCAAAACTGTTCCTTCCCGAAGCTCTTCCTGCTTCTTGGGGTGACACATGTACATGCCAGTGTTCAAAGAAGCGCTGCTTAACGGCACAATCTAGCCCTTAAGGATTTAGGACCAGATGGTAAAGCACCTATTTATGTTGGGGAGATCTTACTTATGTGAGTAGTTTCCTTGAAAGCCAGTGAGACTACTCATAGGTGTAGGTGCTCACCAACATGATTAGGGACTGCATGATCTGGACCTTAATATTTCACGGCTGATATTTTTCTCAATGCTAGTTCTGGTTCCATGCACTTACTGATCTGTATTTACTAACTGTTTTCCACAGTGATACTATTCACTGATATTTTTAAAATGTTAAAATTCTTCACCCATTTCCCAAAATTTAATCTCATGCTTTTAAAAGATGTTCCAAGTAAATTCAAGTAAAAGAAAACGAATATATGAAACAAATAATGTCAAATACTGAATATAAATAAAGACCATATCCTATTATCCTTATTCCCATCGAGACATACCTTACTTCATGAGTAGACCCATTTATTTCAATTGGGGCTACTTGCTACTGACAGTGAGTACAAGTGGAGACATCTGGCCCTGTGAGGACAGGTCTTTAGTTCTGTAATTACCACCAGCCAATTCTGATGCCTTGAATTGTACTTCACGCCTCAAATAGCCCCTTTGAAATCTGTGGGACTGCTTGCTGAGTCAGGTACTGAAAGTGAGTTAGGGTATGACACCCTGGTCCAGAATCAATGATTCAGTTTTTATTTCTATGTAGTATCCAGTGTAGTGGTTTACGTTTTGCTGTACGAACTTGGTGGCAGAAAAAGTCAAATGAGTTTCCTAATCTGGTCTGTTCTAAATCTGGTTTGTGTCAAATACTGCATGGAAGATATGCAATACAAGTGGAAAAATAACTGCCAGTAAAAAGATTCATGTCCTCCCGAAGCAAATAAAACTGACTTTTAACATAAATGTTAAATCTCATCCCTGGTATGAAGGAAGACAGGAATGTGGCTCAGGTATGGTAAGAGATATTTTAACTCAGATTGTTAAAATAAGCTCATCACTGAGTTTCTGACCTGAAGTACTTGTTCCACTTAACCGACAAGTCCAATCTTAAGTTGGTTGTTAGAGGACGTCTGTTACAGTATGGTATAATTTATAATAAATAGAAAGACAGGGTCTGTGGATGGAAGGTAGCAGAACCCAGCAGATCCTGGCAGATGTGAAGAATGACAGCAGAACCCAGCAGATCCTGGCAGATGTGGAGAATGAAAGCTCCATGGTATGCTTCCATCTTTGTCCAGATCCTATGGAAGCTCTTCTGTGGGGTTAGGACTCTGCAGGATTTTGTGAGGAGATGCCAGGGTTGGAGGGGGAGTAGGAGCTCCCTGTGGAACCAATCCCCCTCCCCTCCCTCTGTTAGTCAGTGGATATTCATGCCTAAATTGTATTCATGCCTACTTGAGACACAATAACTTGTCTCTGTGCCAGCACAGCTCAGCAAGATCCATCAGAAGGGGTTGGGAACAGGGCAGAGAAATAGCTTGAAAAGGCAGCCTGTAGTTTCTCTTCTGTGCAGATTTCCAGGGTATGGAAGGTTAGGAGTTCACACACTCCTCTATGGTTCTCCAACCTCTTTAGCCTGAGGGAGAATTTCAGGGAAACTCTGTGAGTTGAATCTGGCATTTATTGGGTACCCCAAAGCCATTCCTATATTTGTAAGTATATTCAGGGGTGGAACAAACTGGCTGCAGAGATAGGGACTTCACACATGTGCACAGCACAGCTTAACTCTGTCAGCTTCACCTAGTCACTTTGAAGGGGACATTGAGGTGTATAGGTTACGAGGGTGTGAACCAAATCCCTGCACAAAGCAGCACCAGGGTAATGGCCTTATGCAGCTGCCCTGCACCCTCACCTTGGGATGGGAAAGGATTTCTTCTTCCCAATCCTTGCATAGTATCCTGCACAAAGGTAACTTATTCTGGCTTTGTGTGATGGAGAATACACTCTATGTATTCACACCTACCTTGTCCCTACTCTTCTAAGACCTGCTCCAAGGAGAGTAGCATGAGGAGGAGGGCTAGTCTGGTGGGATAGTGGGTGTGTTTTGGAGGATATGGATTTACACCCATTCCTGGACACGTGAGTAGCAGCCATCTTTTATTAGCCTTAAAAGAGGAACCTCAGGTAAAATGAAGCTTCCATCAGCTCGCAGCACTGCAGGTAATAGGTCTGGCTTAGTGGAATGGGCAAGGGGGACACCACATGCCTGGACAGAGCTTCCTTGCCTCCTCAAATGTTCTGCTATTTTCTGGCTGCTTTGTGGATTTTGTAGAGTATAGTAGTCCTTTAACTAACTAATGCTGTGTTATTCATATATATAAGAAACCTATTCAGCTAGTTACTTAGGCAATAGTAACTGGTAGCCAGCCCCAGATCTTGGGCTGATAATGGATGCAAAATGCATTACATGCAGGAATTGTGATAATCTATCCTTGGCCTTGAAGACAAGCTTCTCCTTATCCCTCCAGTCACACATCACATGGCACCAGACTCTCCAGCTTGTGCTAATGTCTGGTAGTAATGACATAAGTCTCACTGGGCCAAATTGTGCCATTTTTCCAGTGGCCCAAGTACAGAACTGGACCTGTGACTTGGGGATTTCAGGGAGGCAATGTCCCTCACAGAGAGCCACTCCTTTCCCAAGCTCCCTGGTACACAGGGCACTGTGCAGAATGGTCCAGCCTGCTTTTTTTCTATGCAGGTTGGCCCACTGCACAGGTTGGTTTGGGGTCAGGAGAGGACCCAAGGGCCTCCATGTTCCATTTATGATACCTGTGTCTTTGGGGTATATTAAGGGAATAGTCCATGCACTCGTCCAAGTTTAGGGACTGTAATTGTGATAGGCCTTTGCACAGGCCATGCCAGTGAGGGAAACAGCTTCTTGTGTGCACCCCAAACTCTGTGCACCCCATAAGGGCCTCTCATGGCCTGGCGTGTTTACTTCAGTGGTACTAGTCATGTCAGTATATACTATTCAGCATGAATAAGGGGTTCAGAATCTGGCCTGCAAGTATCTGGGTGTGTGTAAAAGCCAAGATTTGAATTTGCTACTGTGCTTAAAGGGTTTTCCTTTAAAATTTACAAATACTCAGGTCATAACTATGTATCCTTCTCAAATACATTTCTTTTTAAAAATTTCCATATGCTGCTACAAAATTGTTTCCCTAATGCTCTATATAAAATAATAATAGAAATATGTAATCTAGCATCTGCAAAGACTTGTATCGCAACACTGTATTAGAGCTACACTCACAGCAACAGTGTATACAGAATACATTTTTAAAACGTCTGAATTCTTGCACCAAAAAAGTAGCTGAGTTCAAGTTAAAATAGAGTCTGTGGTGAAGAATTTAAAGAGTCTGTAATTTCAGTATATTTTGCTGTTTTGCTGTATTGGAAGCGTGTGTATGTGTGTATTTGTATAAAGGACCTGGTCTCACTAAAGTTAATGGGCATTTTTGCCCATGTGAACAGATACAGGCCCAATATATATAATTTTTAAAATGTTATTTTTGGTGTGTGTTTATTTAAAGGGATTTGATTGTGTTTCTCTTATCTTAAAGCCAAAAATGTAATTCTCTAGGCTGTTTATGTGAAGCTGACTTTAAAAATGCAATTAAAATATAATATTTCAAATGTTTGAGCTACTTCTTTTACTTATGTAGAAAATACTTTTGTTAGTTAAAGCTGACCCAAAGAGAAACAGAATAGAAAGTTTTAAGCTTGAAGGTCATTTCATATCAGGGTTGTTTAGAGATAAATTATCTGGAACACCATGCTTTATAGCATTACCTGTTAGGAGAAGCTGGGGCTGCAGGTTTTTGAGTTCCCTCCTGGGAATGAGGCTGCTGTTTGTCAGTATTTGCACCTGCATGAGCAGTGAAGGCTGCCTTCACCAATGCTGATCAACTCCAATTCTATTCCTTACTTCCCCCCCCTAACTTCCAGGGGAATCTGTCTTTCCTGTCACTCAGGATAATGATTCCCTGCAAGCATAACCGTGATTCAGAAACTCACTGTAATCTCATCAAGAGTTTGATTCCCCAGCTGGGACTCTTGAATTTATATAACCAGAAGGTAGATGGTCATTGCACTTAAGCTTATGGATTGGTGTGCTGAGCCACCAAACTGGCAGAAAGATCTCTTTTCTACTGGCTATAGTCTTGTCTGTTGTGAGGGTAAAAATCAAAACATTTCATCCCATAAATTGGGTTTGAGCTAATTTGATCCATCTAGTCAATCCTCATTTTTTTTGTTTTTGTTTTTGTGTGGTTTAATGATTGAAAATAGTCACAGCTGATTCCCCAGTCGGTGGCTAGTGCAATAGATATTTAATTATATAATATATGTTTAATTATAATTTCCTATGCCGATGCAAAAGACCTTATCTTGTAGTTTTTCAGAAGCACAAATATTAAACAGCAGCTTTGCCCTTCAGAAATATTATTCTGTGTATTTAAAGGTCTGATTGACCTTTTAATCAGACACTGCACCTTTACTTCCAGCTGATACGACAATGTCTGACAGAGTAACTCAACTTGATGCTGCAAGAAAGTAAATAAATGCCAGCTCAACCCCAGATATATAAAAAAGTATTCATAGCGGAATATTTAAATGTCGCTTTCAAAGTCAATATGTAAGGGTAATACTTATACGTGATTAGCCATTCTTCTGAGGTTGATTTAGACATATGGTTGCTTGCTATTGTTCTAAACTCAGGTTTCTTTTATAGTCAACTTCTTTATAAATTATAAATTATATTATCAGCAGCCATCTTACAACCTACACAGAACTCTGTGGATAGTCTAGCAAGCATATCGTCTTTCTTTGGTATACCTTTGAAGGAAGCTTTGCTTTGCTTTTGTCATTACAGGTACATACCCTAGAACTGAGCATGTGTGACAGAATAGAATAGGAATTGTTAAAGGGGACATAATCAATACTTATTTTGGCACATACTAACAAAGAACACTCAAATATTCAGAGCATATTTATACAACAACCAAACTCGTTTTTGGAAGCTAATTTTCAGATGATTTATTAAACTTTAACATTCATGGATAGAAGTAGGATATTGAATAGTTTAGAATTCTGAGTACACAGCAGAAATTCTTTCTTCTCTGATATTCCAGTGGGAATGAATGATAAAGATAAAACAAGAGGAACTCTGCTTCCTTTTCATCCCCTTGCTATATTTATTAAACTGATTAATTTTAAGTATTTCTGCAAGGGGACCTGCATACTGTTTGAGCCTGGTTATTACAACTGATTACTTTTATGGTATAAAATGTTTGCTGTGGTAATTATTAGTTTTGTAGAACTTTGAAAAGATGCCTTAACTCATATAACTGATTGGCGGTGCCTCAGAGCATCTAGCGCTGCATCCATACAAATTTCTGGGTGTATGATTTATTAGCTGTATTTTGGAATGGAAACATTTAAAGGATCGCCATAAAAATATAGTTTAAAGACTGCTTCTTTTCAGTGGCATTCTCTAATTAAAGCTTCAACATAATCCACAAGAACTATTTCAAAACAATATTTATCTGCAATTTCCTTAAGCCCGTGTATTAGGTTTTTTAGTTACACTTCTTCAGATATGATATTTGCTTATGTGGATATTTCTTAATGAACCAAATACAGCAGGATGGAATAACTGATGTGAATTGGCATGTATGATTTAAGGGACTGATCTTGCTCTCACAGTAGTCAGTGTAAAGTCATTAGCTATAGTAGGAGCAGAAATAGGCCCCATAGTCCAATCTTTTGGGATGCGAGCACCATCAACCCACATTGAATGCAGAGGGAATTGAGGGCACTCAGTACCTCATAGAAAGCACTCAGCACCTTGCAAGATCATGGTTTAAGTCCTTCCCTGTATGTTCAAACTTGGGTGCCAAAAGCTGGGTGTCCAAGGGCTGATTAAGGCACTTAAGAGAGTGGTGCAATTTTCAAAAGTACTGAATGCTTGCCTGCAGTGGGAGCTGTGGGTGCTCAGCACCTGGGGAAAGTAAGCCATTTTTATTTAAGGCCCAGATCCAGGAAAGCATTTATGCATGTGCTCAACATTAAGCAAGTCACTATTTTTGTCGAAGTCAGTTGGACCATTCACATGCTTAAAGTTCAAGCTCTAGTGCTTTGCTGGATCTGAACCTAAGTGCCAAAATATGGAATGAGTTGGCCAACTCTACGTTGAAAATGTTGCCCTATTCTCCCAAGACATCAACACAGGTGCATCAGTTCACAGTGCACATTGTGCTCATTAGATCAATGTCTTCATTATTCTTGCATTAAAAAAAATGTCTTGCCAAAGTGTGTGTCTGCAAAACCACCCAACTATAAGCATACACCCAGTAAATCAGTAGATAGGCAGAAACCTTTTCAAAATGGTATGGTTATTCCATGACTACTCTCCATTTTCCAGGCTATATTTACTAGATGTTTATAATTATGTTTTCATTTCCATGACTTTATTGTTTAATTAAAGAGGAAATAGATAGTACATAGTGTATGTATGTATAAAATCCTGAAATGGCACATTTTTAGAAGGAGGACGTTTCTATTAATTGTTGAGTTATGTGAGGCATCATGTTATATCTAGATAACTAAAAATATGGCTGAAATGTAAAGGAAAAACCACAAGAAGAAATCTTATTTTATAATGCCACAGAAAGAAAGCTTAACTTGTTTTCTTGCTTTTTTTTATAGAGAACACCTGTTCCCAGCGCTGAAGCATTCCGATGGTTCTTTTAAGCAGTAGTAGATCTTATTTTCAAGGCAGTCCGAAGTGAATGGCAAGCTAAAGTCTTGTTTTAAGAAACTGCTTAGTCCACCATTGAAGAATATACTCAGATACTATTTTCATTTATGTATAGGGGTTTCCTCAAAAACAAAATTTAAACAATCTGGGAGCCTGGGGAATTGGCCAGTTTATTCACATTCAGTACACTGAATCTTTATTTGATGTAACTTAGCTATACTAGTGAAGTTGTTGTCTATTTTTAAAGTGGCTGTAAAAATAAAAAAGTTTGGGTAAACCCCTGCTATAAAATCATGTATCTTTGAAAAGTAACATATCTATACTTCATTTTCAAATATATGTGTTTCAGTACTGTAAACTGTACAGATAGCAGCTTGTATTTTGTGTGTTTAGACACAAGGAGACAATCATGTCTGAGCATCTATGGAGATTAACGGTTTGTACACAACAGTGTGGTTCTGCAAGTTAAATCTGGAGCAATAAATTCTAGCTTTAAATATTATTTTGCTGGCTGGTTAGCAGCAGCAGCAGCAGCACTGTTTTACCATGCATCCTTCCATAGAGACTTGATGCCAAGTTTTACAAGATTAAAAGATTATGATGCATCTAGCAATTACCTTCAGTTGTATTGTTGTAAGAGGGGAAGACAAAAAATCTAAGATTAATCTTTTTGAGCACTATTTTAGAGTAGTGGTTGTACACTCGCATTGCTTCCAAAAGAGCTTTACAGAAGGGTATCCCTCCAAAGTAACACACCATAGCTGACTTGCTTTTGACTGTGCTGTAGGGTGAAATGCACAGTATAGATGGACATGCGGAATCAGTCATTTATATATAGCATGTTCTAGCATACAAAATGAAAAAAGAGTACCATATCTGAGAAAAATCTATGACTCAATGTATTTACCGTCCCACTAAGAGTTGCTATGTAGGTTTTTTCAATAGACGGAATAAAATTTTTATAAAATATATGAAAATATTTTCGCTCCATGTGCAACATTTAGAGATTAGACTAGTTTATAAATTTAGACAGGCTTGAATATCTCCTGCAGTTGTGCAGGCCATGAGAGCCTGGGTATTTTTTAAGTATATAAGAAAACCCCACATTTTTTCAATGAGTGACTATTTGTCCCCACACATCTTTCTTTGTCCACTGATCTTGGGCTTGCTGAATAACTGGTCCCTTGGGCGTATAGTAGAATGCTTCACCATTCTTTCTCCTGTACTAGCTATGTATACAGAACATTTACTCCTCATAAAGGCAGAGAATAGAGTTATATAATTCAGATGTAATACAAGGATATGGAGGATACTGAGTTTATGTACACTTCATACAGATTACCTCATCACCTATTTATAGCTTGGCTTTGTTTTCACTCACATGAAAAGGCCACCCCATGAAAGTAAGAGAATGCTGTTATGCCACATATTATATATGTTTAGTATTTTATACAAGATAGGATGATAAATGCTAGTAGCGTCACAGAAAAGCATGGAAATAACAGGCTAATGATGCAGAGAGTGTACCAATAGCATAGTATTTCAGCACTTTCTCCATTATCTGCTAATTGTTTCATACTGTTGGCACATGGCCACACTCACTTGCTTGACAAATATTGGGGGGGGTTAGGTGAGCAGCAGAGTGTGTCATCAGCTGTCTGTGGAGAGTCAGAGTTCTGGGAAAGTCTGAGGACTGACGAGCCCTGGCAATGGTCAAGCAACCTAAGGGCAGCAGATGGGAGGAGAAGCATCCTAGAATTGGCTGTGTAGCAGCAAGGGTCAGTAGAAGGGCTGGGACACAGTAGAAGAGCATCAGAGGACTGGTGTGTTGAGCTGGAGGAGATTGCACGTGCATTCTAAACGTTAGGGCTGACACATGTTCTGGGATCCGTGTAGCATGACATCTTACATGTAATTTCAGAAAATAAATGCCATCTTTAATGTGCTCCCAACATGTGCCCCCTCTTATAGTTTATAAAAGATCTTTAATTAAACAATCATAAAATAAGCTTTACCTTCATTTACTTGGCAGCTTTGTACCTGATGTTATTTCATTTAAGACTTTCTGGTTAAGGCCTCCGTTATTTACTGCTGGACCAATGAGAGCTACATAAGGCCTTCTTTACCAAATTGTTAATTGATTTAAAAACTGACTGAAGCCTTATTTGCACATCTGGCTGGTGAGCTTGCCTTGCTTTTTGGAAAATTATGATTGCTCTGACAGAAGTAGAGACAAAATTCAGTTCAGGCTACATTAGGTGTACAAAGATATTCATAGCAATGTACTTACTGTCTAATACCCTAATGTTGCATGTCTTGATGTGGTTTCTTTTTTTGTTTTGTTGTTTTGTTTTCAAGAACTGATGGATCTGTATATTGTAATTGTGGTGTTTTACGTCAATTCAAAATTGTTAAGAAAAGCAAACAAACCTGTTAATTATTAAAAATGAACAAGGATTGATTTTCATTGATTCCCACATATGTCTTTTTTTTTTTTTTTTGGACATTGTTTCTTTATATCATCAATTTTCCATATTGGTAAAACAATATTTATATGATGTAGTGCATAGAGAGCATTTTTGTTTTTGATGTTTGAAGAAGAACATTCCTTTTCTGGCCTCTCTCTTTCTCTCTCCTATACGTGGTACATACATATTTATAAATTAGATTATTGTCAGGTTCTAATTACTGAATTTGTGCTTTTCACAAGATCCTAACATACTTTACAATATGAATTTTTTTATCCCTTTTTGTGTTCTTCATTTTCACAGTGCAAAAAATGCATAATATAACTTTGAAGTATTCTAGGTGTGAGCACTAAGCATGCCTAATAGAAAAAAATCTTTTTATCATACCCCAGATAAACCTATTAAATAATAAGGCTGTAAAGGAGGCACACATACACATTATGTGACTTAATAATAGACACTCCCTAAGAGAAAAGAAGTACTTCCTTTTGTCCAGAACCCCTGGTATGTAAGTCATACAATTAATGTTAAAGAATATAAAGTCTCTAAACGGGCTATATCTGTAATCAAATAATGAAGAAAGAAAGTAGTTAAATGAACATACCATTTAGGGTCGAATATATTCAGCAAAAAGCTGTAGTGGGTCTTTGATCATGGTTAGATGCATAGTGATATCAAACAGTTGGTTCTCATGTAGCAGCTAAATGTTTCAGATTTTTGTTTTTATTAAATTTGGCAGTTTCACACTGAGATCTACTCTATTCTTAGTGAATAAAAGACAGCTCCTATGTTAGAAAGTATTCCATTTTCACAAATGCAGGGAACTAGGAGATTTTTCAGAAACATGGGCCACAAAAATGTACTCCTTTCACAGTGTTCTCCTATTTCTGAACTGTGCAGTTATCTATTAAATTTTCTAAAAGATATTTGTGTAAGGTGTATGTATGCTTGTGCAATTATGAAAAAAAGCAGTTTTGGAAAACAGTGTATTTATTAAAAAAAAGTCACTTATGGGGCATGTACAAAACTGTATAAAAACATTCAGTTTGCCCAGTAAAGTTGTTTTTGTGATATTTCTGTGTTGTTGAATAAAGGACTTTAGTATGCAAAATATCTCTCTTTTTCCAAAGACAGATTTTTGTTTGTGGGATCTTAAACACTGAAAACATTATCCTTAGAAAACTAATCTTCAAAATAATCAAGAAGATGCAAATGCTGTAACTGAATGAACACTACAAAGCTTCAGTACAGTATCGGCATAAAGTTTTTGTTCTCAATTGGCAGTTGATGGAAAAGTTGCATACATGGAGATGACATAGTACGATTCATTTTTTATGACAGCAGAAAAAGTACATTTTTAATTTGAAAGATTGGAAATGTTATATTAGGCTTTTGAGAATATGAAAAAATTACTGAAATAGAAGCAAAATGGATCAAGGAAAAATAACTCAATAATATTGAAACATGTTTGTATGATGGAGGAAAGTAACGAGGTTGATACTTGACAGAATTATCTACATAGGAGAAAGTATGCACCAGTGAAATTTCATCCATAGTCATTAAATCCATCAGTAATCCCTGAGATTAAAATACCATTTTGTTGCTGGAATATTTTGGACTATGAATATGGTTTGTTAGAGTGGCAATAGCACTTTACCCTCATTTTACTGCTTCTCAGTACAAAGTTCTGCTCTTTGGTTGCCTCATAAACTACAAGAAGCAGAAGAAACAGGTTCCTGCACATTGTAAATCCTTATTGTGGTTACAGACATTGGAACAACTTCAAACAGTTTTAAATGTTCTTGACTGCAGAATTCAATGACAACATATAACCAGGTTTTTATGAAGTTTGGAATCATATTGTTCTGATAATATATTCTGATAAACATTATGCCTAGGCTACTGCATCAAAAACTGATTGTTAAAGGTGCAGAAAGAAGAGTTAGATAATTTGGTCTCTGAGTTTCTCTGAATACCCAGCAATTTTCCAGCTAGATGTCAGTGTACTTGTTGGTTTTTTAAGTAAGCAACAAAAATGAAAGGAATAGAAGCAGATTTTTCACTGAGCCAGCTCTCATTCATTGAAATCTTTAAGGATATATGCTCTTGTGAGATTTATAACTCTCATTAAACAATACAGAGAGTGAATCTTGAATACAATTTGAATACAGAAAGGAGGCTGCAGGTTACTTGCAATAGACAGTGATCTCTCTAGACTAAATCTAGGATTGTGGTCAGGAAGGATACTCATTTGGTGAGATGGTTGATTTGGAACTGGGAAAAGGTCTCTCTGTTCCTATCCCTTTAATGCTGTCTGTTTGAATGTTAAAAAAAATGTTTATAGCAGAGATGGGCATAATCAAAAACGTCCCTGAACTCCAGGGAAATTTTGAGCTTTGCTGTTTAGAACTGTATCTACTTTTTGTAGGGTGTTTGTTTGCTTGCTTGCTTGCTTTTTTAACAAAGAAAGAGTAATGTTTCAAAGTAAAACTTAAACTCATTCATGATCCCAGTAATATCCTGTTATATGGAAACGCCATTCTTATAGTAAGAGTTGACCATAATTTGTTTTAACCACTAGCCAGTTCAGCTTCTCACATATGTCTCCAAGAAACAATTCTGTAATTATTAATAGCCTGATCATGCAAGTGTCTGCTGTGAGGTTCTAATCATTCTCAAACTCCCACTGACTTCACTAGATACTTTGCAGGATCTAATTATAGATCACTTTCACTTAAAAGAAGATGATACATATTTTACTCATACTAACTCTAAGGGTGCACACTGTCACCAATGTGAAGTGGAGCTCCCATTCATGCCAGTGAAAGTTGTATGTGGTCCTAAAAACTAATAAGAAATACTTCTCACTGTCAATAAGCTGCAGAATATATAATAAATATTGAGATCAGTGGAACTACTTGACGGGGGAAGATATTATTCAGCATGAGAAAGGTGGCAGACTTAGGCCCTAAATTAGTTTTCAGTCTATTGGTATCACAGATACTATGGTGATAATGAGCATGATAAACACTGGTAACTGGCTAGCTAGGTCCTTCTGAAAAGTGATATTACCTGAGATACTGTCACTGTGGGAAACCTATTAGCAAACTAACCATTTGCAGGGCTGATTTAACAATCCTAAACAAGCTTTAATGTTCAAAAGTCAAACATTCCCATTATTTTTCTAATTGTTAAAACAACATTAAAGCAGGATGGACATTCTTTTACAGTTTCATAATTTGAGGGCTAGATGTGGCCTGTGATACTTTTTTCTTTTTCTTTTCAAAAAAATGGTTGTGTCAGAGCATTTCCATAAGGGGTTAATTTCCCAATGAAACTTGGATATACATCCTGACCTAACATAAGAATTTTTCTGTCAAGGGTGAGCAAAAGATATCCCATAATTGGAGCCCATGGTCTGTATAAACCTGTTTTAGTTTGTAAAGTCAAGGATTGTCTTTGCTAGAAAGGAATTCAAAACAATTCCAGTGTAAAAGTGTGCAGATACCATGATGTAAAACAGAACCTGAATTAATTATTCAGTGTGGTTCTGCCTAGCTCATAAGGCATAAAAAGTTCATCCAAGAAGAAAACTTTAACCTATACACCTTGTTCCCTTATTCCTTTAACAAAGTTAATAACAGGTGATTACACTGTCTACACCTCTCCCAGGGAGCACAATTGGGAGAAATATAACTCTTACTTACCAGTAAGGGAGACAATTTATGTGGGGGGGGGGGGGAGAAAGAGAGAAATTAACCCAGGTCGGGGACTTCTGTTATTTGTCTAAACCTCCTGCCATGCATTCCCTCTGCACCAGATGTAACATGTAAGTGAAGCCGTAGCCAGAGAGTTCAGAGACTGTATACTGAAAAAGACCAGCACTGAAGTGGACAGGAACCAACACACATTCCTATCCCCATCCTCCTGACTGATACACATTCATACACATTTATCCTGAACAGCAGTGATGGACATCCTCACCCACTCTCTCAAACACACTTTATTCTGGAAACCTGGAAGAAAGAGTTACGGATCAGGTCTGCAATTCACAAGATGCAGGAAAACTTCCCAGAACCTGATGACCATGTAGAATACTAGATGACCTTGATCTGGAAAGAAGGTACATTGCATTAATTCATAAAGTAACGCAAGTTAATGACCTAGAGCATTATCCCATTCAACATCTTTTGCATAACCCCCACATCCTAGCTCTGAACCTCTCAGGCCAACAGGCTTTATGAGAAACACCCTGGATTATAAGTATAATTGGCTTTCATGTGCCTACATTTTGCCACCCATGCCCAGAATTTAATTATTAGTTAATCTGACCAGCTGAAATACTATATGAGAATGTACTGTTCGACACTGTAACTAAATTAGGAGAAATGGTTACATGTATCTAGTTTCCACCTGCACTGGAGGATTACTAAGTAAATAGTAGATTTAAAGAAAGTTATCACTGTGATTTGAATTATTGCTTGCTGATATTCTACTCTTATTAGTTTAGCCTTTTATGCTGATTGTTTGCATTTCTTGAACTGATTTGCCTTTTTTGATACTGTGTCATGTGATCTGCTGATATTTTGTGAGCAATCATAAATTCCAGCCTATGGCTAAATTGGTATATATTTATGCTAGACTCCATAATCATTCATTAATTTCTTATGATTAGCTTGTGGAGGAAGAGTTTTACAGGGTAATAAACTTGGACTTGATCTGGATTAAAAGTGTATGTGTGTCAGTTCTTTCCTGATTTTAAAACCCCACAAACATAAAGAACATCAATTAGGTGCAGACTTCAACTCAATTTAACCAGATTTCTGTAATTGTCCCCACAGCTGCTACCAGTGGTAAACTCAGAAATACCAATTGTAATTGAAAACCTTACTTTCAAATTCATTTCACATTTTCTTCAGGATGAGGAGTGTTTCTGACCTTTTTTGAACTTTCAGATTGCCGGGCCGAAAAAACAAGATTGGAGTTTGCTTTAATAGGCTAGCCTCGTACCTGTTTCATAGATCTTCTTTTTTAAATACTATAACATGCAAAGAGCAACTTCCAGCTCAGACAAATTTAGCAGAGCATTTGCCTACCATATATTTTGGTTCACCTGGTAGAGCTGGACTACAAGAGTTCTGGTTCAAGTATCACGGTAATGTAAAAGACACACACAAGAGGGCCTCATTTTCAGAAGGCAAAGGCAAAAATTCGTGCACCCTCCTGCACCTCTGAAGTCAGAAGGACTTCATAAAGTCAAGTAAAATTGTTGTATTGTAAAACTACAGTAAAAAAAAATAACTGCAGGAGGACTGGATAGCTCAAACAGCTAGTTTTGGCAGGTGTAGCTTTTTTCTCCTAAAGAGCTGGTTCAAACTCAGTCACCTTGGTAGTAACCAAAATTAATTACCATATAAAGGCTGTTCAGTGCTGTCCATTACTACTGGGAATAACTAATCAGGGAGGCTAGGGGTTGGCTTTCGTAGAGATTAAATAACTTTCTCCTCCTTAGAGGTAGTGCCTCTAGAACAAAGTTGGCAAGGCAGATATGGGGAAACATGGCCTGACACCAATTATGCTGTATTTACTGTATTTCTGTGGATAAATAGAAATCTTCATTCTCTATATCTGTCAAGCTGACGTGTTTTATAAATATTACATATGAAAAACTTAAAAGAATGTTAAGATTGAAAAGTCAACCACTCAAAAGTTTGGAAATACCCAGACAACCTTAAATTGGACTCATTGAGACAATGCAGAATAACAGTCATGCCCAACATCACATAGGAAGCTTGTGGCAGAACTAGAACTTGGTTCTCCTGCATCCCAGTACAGTTCCTTAAATGCCAGAGAATGACCTTTCTCTTCTTGCAGTGATCTGCCTCCTTCACTGTTCATCCTGTGCACGGTATGAGGCAGGGTCCTGTAGAACACATTGATTAAAGACAGTATCATAATACACATGAACGAGAGAGCAGTATTAGGACTGGACAGGCAGCCTTAATTCTGGCCTTTTCCAACGTTAGAGTATTAGATTTTACTATGTTAATGTTCTAGTAACAGTTTTTATTTTTGATTTCTTAGGTCTTTTAAAAAGCAAACAAAAAAACCCAGAAACTATGAAACTATGTTACCCCCTCCCCTCATGGTATGGGCTACCATCCAGATTTGTATCCAGGACCTTTAGATGCACAGTACAGCAGCTCTATCACTTGAGCTTCAAAGTGTAATCGATAGCAGTAATATGTTGTTGTCCTCTGTACGCCAACCGGCCACTACAGGAGAATATGATACACACTTTGCCAGTGGTTTCCACAACTCTTCATGCTAGACAGCACAGGAATATTGGAAATCAGTATTCCTGGATTTTGGTCCCTCCTCTGGAGGAGAATGTGATCCAGTGGTTATAGACAACAAAGCCAACCACATAGATTTGGCACATTCATTCTGAAAGGCAATGAGTCTAAGTGAATGCTGTATTAGAGACCTGGGACCAGATTCTCGTCCCTGTTTTGGCCCCTTTTTTGCTGCTCCAGAATTATACATTAGCCTTAAAGTAAGGAGAGGACCCTTAGGGGAATTCTGCCAGCTCAGAAGCAGCCTGGGTCTGGTGCATGTGGGTGTATAACATTATCCTCCCACTCCCAGCCCTTGGCATAGCAACATACTGAGGGTGGGAGTGGGCATGTTAGGGGCAGAGACGGGAGTGGCTGACATGCTTTGATTTTTCTGGGTCCTGGATTCTATTTCCTGTGTTGCCAGAAGTGACCTGGCGAACGCTTTCACTCACTCTGTTTGTAAACTGGGAATGATACTAAGGTATCATGTCAGGTCTTGCTTGATAATAAAGACTGTGGAGTGCATAGAATTATTAACACTAGTTAGTGGAAGAGCTATGACCAGAATTCATAGTCTCCATCTGGTGACCCAATACACCTTCCTCCAGTTTTTAAAGTATATTTACACAAGAGAGGGTGCTCTCCCTGCACCAGGCAAAGTGGAGGAAACTGTGGGAGAGTGCTGCTCCCCTACACCAGGGAATGGAAAGGGAGCCCTTCTTTTGCTTCATCCCCTCCTCACTTTAACTCCTACCTTCCTTAGGCTGAAGGGGCAGCAGCCACTGCTGCTAGTAGTGCTGCATCATCCTCCCATCTGGGCCTCCAGCTGCTGGAGCACATGCTCAGTGCGGTTCACAGGTTGGGGAGCTCTGTAGAGCTGCAGCATACGCAGAGTGATTGGTAGTTAGCAAGCTCTCTGAGACTGTGCAATGCAGATGGACTGCTCAGAGATTTTACCAGGATGGCTCTATGAAGCACCAAGCATTTGAAAGTGGCACTGTTCTGTGGCTAATAACTTAGCCAACCTGAGTGAATTTTCATGCAGACAACATAAGGAATATGTCTGAGCAGAGGACTGCCCCCTGCCAATTGTCAACCCTAGAAGTGTTAGAAAACTTGAAAAATATTGTACAAAATTAACATTGGCAAAATTATATGTTTTTCCCTAATCTCATTCTTGGAAATAACTGCTTTCACTGAAACTTTGAAAACACATTCAGCTTGAGTCAGACAACTGTCATGGAAAATTTCAGCACAAAGAGAGAGGGTTTTGCAAAGTTATAAACAAATGAAAACAGGGTC
This sequence comes from Trachemys scripta elegans, assembly GCF_013100865.1. Taxonomy (NCBI): domain Eukaryota; kingdom Metazoa; phylum Chordata; order Testudines; family Emydidae; genus Trachemys; species Trachemys scripta. The sequence goes on along the minus strand of NC_048302.1, from coordinate 29,142,457 downwards.
TTGTAATGGAACATGTTAGGCAACTTTTACTGCAGGTGTCACCACCAACTCCACCACTTATTAAGTTTGCTATCAATAAAAGAAAGTAATACAAATGAAAGTGATAACTTTAAGAGAACCCTTAGTGTAAGAGATTGTGGTGGGTGCTTTTTTTTTTTAAATTAAAAGTATTATTTCTTGGCACTAAAAATTCCAAAAAGTCTCACCTCTGTAACACTACACTGCACGCACAATTCCCACCCCCCTCGAAAAAAGGACCAAAGAGAACGAACAAACCAGCCAAACATAACAGATGTTGGTCACATTGCTTATTGTGCTAGTGGAAGGCACTCAGATACTACAGTGATGAGGGCAGTAATTGAACCTGTATAGAATAGAGCAGAACCTCTTTTTACTCTTGTGGCAGCTAAATAGCTTCTGATAATTGTTTAATCAAACATCACCAAACATATGGGGGCGGATGTTCACACTGCAAATATGCTAACTGTTCTTTTACTATTGTCTACGTCTTCCTCATTTTAAATGACACGGTGCTTCATCCCTTCACTTTCTCTCCCTCGTGCAATATATAGAGGCAGATTACATCCAAGATGGTTGTTTGAAGAAACCTCCTGCAATTGATAGTCACACTGCAGTGTGAATTGCATTGGAGCACATCACAGGCCCTCTACTCAGACGTGGTGTGCTGCTGTGTTTTGATGTGGTATTTCACTGTTATTCTGACACATAATGGTAGCCTCTATAGTTATTACTCTTTTCTTTAGCTTTATGTTAAAACAAGTAACATATTTAGGTATTTATGATAGCTATTTGTATAAATTACTGGGATTTTTTTCTCATTATCAGTAATAATTCACGTATTATTATTTTAATGGATTTTTTTCTCCACTGTGTATTTTGGCTTCCACAGACTCCATTGCAGCCTGTGCAAATTACAGCGAGGAGGGGTTAACGTGCTGCATTGTGTATAAACTGCTTCTTAATTGTACAGATTGTCACTATTCATCCAAATAGCTCACATTATAAGGAGGTTGGGACTGAAATATTCAATATTGTCATGTGGTGATTTTCCCCCAAAATATTTATCTATGAGGATATTCTACTGTCTTCATATAAATTGTGGCATAAAGGGCCTGCTTGTGCTCCCATAGAAATCAATGGCAAATTGCCACTGATTTCAGCACTGCAGAATCAGCCCATTTGTCACATCACTTCACCCATCCTGCAATATTTTTCCTACTTTTTAAATGTTTCTATTCAACCCATGCTGAAGGGATTTGAAAATGCACTGAGCTGTGCCAAGGCTCAGTGCTCCTCAGTGCAGCCTCAAAGCACCAAAGTGTGGCCTGAAATAGAGAACTGTTCAAAAACAATCTCACCAGCAGTGATGGCTCAGTTTTTTCTTGGGTTAGTGGGAATGCAAAATATCATTTGCTTTCACCTAATATTTTTTGCAGAAACAAAAAACAGTTTCCACAGACAGAAAAATGTCCTTTTAAAAGGAAAATGTTGAATTTCTGCCTGAGCAAACTCATGATTTTAACCCAGGATATATATGCAGTTTCTACTTTAACTTGCTTCTACCTATAGTCTCCTGTTAGTTGCTTTTGCTGCTGCTTGTTTCTCTTCTGCTCTCTTGGTATGTAAATTACACCATCTTAGATCCCCTTACTACACCACATTCAAAGGTGATGTATAAGCTGTCAAAAGTTAAATATGGATAAGTGGATGTGAATCTAGGGGAGTTTAAAAGAGCCTCATTGCATCTAAACTGGTGTAATTTACATGCTGAGAGGGCCAAATTAAGATTCAAGTTACACCAAGTTAGACTCACCTCTGAATTTGGCCCCTAGAATATATCATACTGGTTCCGCTCATTTCTAATGCATACTTTGTCAGGTGCCCATTGTGCCAAGGCATTTCAAAATAAGGAGCATGATCATCCGTACGGCTGTACCTAGTCACAATGAGGGATTATGGAGGGAAAATGAAATATTTTTTAGTTTCCTTAATTTTGTGTTTGAGTTTCAACTCAGTTTTATTTTTAACATTTTTCACATACTTTATTCATTAGTTAAATAAACGTGAGGATCAGCATCACACAATAATATGGCCAAAATGCTTTGTATCAAGTTCGAGGAGTAGTGGACAAGTTTGACAAGGGAGAAACATGCATAATCATATCTACAAAGTAATGACTAATGAAAAAGAATGACCCATCTCCCAAACACTGAATTATTTATCAGTGGCCATGACAATCAAGGGAGCCCACTGTATTTTCATGTACTTCTTAGAACCATGGTCGGTTTTCTGTTGTCACCAAGCCCACAGTACTGAATGAGTTCTTTTTTGAAAGAGGAGGGACTAAAGGAGAGAGTGGAGGTACAGGTATCTTTGTCTGTAACAGAGCCTCTTGATTCACTATGGAATTTGCCCATGTCCGCTATAAGGCAATGTATTATCTTGTCTCTGGGTAGTGTTGTATAGTTTACTCATCCCAATACTTTACCCATTCCAGAGTCTCTTCAACAACATCCTTTTTAATGCAAGCAGGTTATTATGGGAAAAGGGTTTATTTTAGACTGTGTTCTCCACCATATGTAAGGCAGGCATCCTTCTACCACACCCTGTGTATGTTTGATTTCCTGGCTCTTTCCCTGTTGTCGGTCAGCTAGTGCCTTCCAGTTTTTAGAGCAGACTCTTAACCACTTAATGGAGAGCCCTTTGCAGGAGTTGGACTTCCTGGATGTATATCATGCATGGTATTCCATACAACAACTCTTCAAGGGAGCTCTGTTAAACTTGCCTCAGCTTGTCTCCACCTAAATTGTTATCATTCTTAGAGGGGAACTGATGTGCAGTACTTTGTCTTTCTTTCTCTGACCTCAGATTTCCCATTGATCAACCGCTCTACTTGCCAAAGGCTGTAACCTGATTGAGCTGATCTAACTGTCCTCACCCTCCTCTTGCAGAAGTAGCAAGGAAACTGGGAAACAAACAGCTAGTTCAGACTGTGAGGCCTTGTTTAAATAATGGTCCAACTTATGCACTGATTAAATAGAATGTCCCCAGATTTACACAGAGGTAATGGAGTGCAGAATTTGGAACTGTATACTTACAATGACCACATTAAGTGGTTACCAAGCACAGTTTTATTAGATCCACACTGGGCAACTGTTTTCCAACTCTGTGGCTGCTGCCAAACTTGGAGCACAGTTTTCCCATTCAGTATGAAGAAATTTTTTTCCCCTCTTACAACCCTGCTAGCAATTGCCATATTTAACCCTGAGCCAAAAAAGCCAAATCCAGGGCAATACCACACAGCCATAAGAGTGATAGGAAAGGGTGCACACATGATGTTTCATAATTTTGTTTCCATTTTCCATTTTGATTTGGCTTGTGTGTGTGTTTATGTCCCACTGGATGGCTGTCTGATCGCTTACTTGTATTCTATCCAATGCATTTGGATGTATACTTGAAGTTTTTTCTGTTTGCTGTGCCAGTATCCTAGGCAGCTCATAAGCTCAGTGGCATGAGCTCTTACACTCTTCACCACTGCTGAACTAATGGATGATACCTAGGCCCACTGTGATTCTGTGTTTGTCTTTATGCATGGAAAGTGCTATCATTAACATAAAGTGCTAGGATGGAGAGTGGGCCTGTTTTATTATTCATTATTTTTCTTTTCCTACTATTTAAAACATACATGACTCAATAAATGTTCTATCTTTGTTTTCCCCTGGGTGTAAATGATGGTGTGTGAGAGTACCTGGTTAATATCTACTTGCCCTTATATGGAAAACGGGAGGGGATCAAGGGCAAAGGGCAACAAAAAAGGTTAATCCTTTGCTGCTAGTCCAAAAAAACACTGTGAACTACCCACCGAGGAATTCCATAGCGCCAGGCCTTGCCTGGCTGGAAAACTACGTACCTGTTTTCTAGTGAGTGAGCAAGTGCCAGTGTAGAAATGGCTGATACTTTTTTATTCCCATCTCATGCTTCTGAGGATTGTCTACTCTAACACTTACATTATTGCTAGCTCCACAGTCAATTACTACTAGTAATTACTGAACCAGTGGGATTGCACCAGTGTAAATAGCTATGGTGCATTTTACTCACAATAGCCATCTAATTTGGGTATAATTCTGCCCCCTCTTCACACTCAATACTCTGCGCAAGCTTTGCAGGGTTGCTTATCCCACAGTACCTGTCATGGCTTCCTAAAGCAGTGATCTGTAGGAGATTTGGAAAGACCTTCTGGAAGCAAAGGGAATTGTGGGAGAAGGGTTTGAACACAGTTCCAAAATATAGTCTCAAACTGGGGAATCAGGCTGAATGGCCAGAGCTTGCTCTTTCATCAGAAAAATGATTGGCTGTGGGAGGTCCTGAAAAATGAATCATTCAGCATCTCAGGAGCATGGGGAGAATGTGACACCAATACATGCAGGCAGCCAGAGTCAGAGGCAGCAATGCATGGAATTCATTTGGCAATGCAGTGAGAGGGGCTTTGTCTTCCTCTATCCCTGACCAAATTGGCATCATGATGTGAGTTAACTGGAGGAGCATTTTACCATTTGGACCATGAACACAGACTTGTGGGGCAGAGGTGCATTGTCAAGACCTGGGATGCACGTCAGTGGGTGCAGCACTTGTGAACGAGGAAGGAGACTTTTCTGTTGTGAGCGCTTAGCAAAGAGATAAATGGTGAAATATAACATCACTTAACACAAAAAATTCAAGCCAGCTTCACTGAGTAACCAGTGCTAAAGAAAAACTGGTGGTTCACAGGGACAGGAAATGCATTTTCTATGGTTCCTGTCCTCTTTCCCCCCAACATAGGCAAGTTTGAAGTGCCATGGGATGGGAATGACCAAAAGGAAACAGTAGAGCAGGGGTTGGCAACGTTCGGCACGTGGCTCGCCAGGGTAAGCACCCTGGCAGGCCGGGACAGTTTTATTTACCTGCTGACGCGGCAGGTTCGGCCGATCGCGGCCCCCACTGGCCGCGGTTCGCCGTCCCGGGCCAATGGGGGCGGCGAGAAGCGGTGCGGGCTAGCAATGTGCTGGTCTTCTGAAGTTCATCTCTTGGTCTCTACCTCTTGGAAAGGAGCACTGTGACCCCAATGCCGGATGCCTGGTGTGTCTCTATTTCCAGATCCTGGCTTTGGTGAGCAGTGGTGTCTGACATGGGAAACAAGGAGAGGGCTAACAGGTATATTAACTGCTATCCCCGAAAACCAAAAAAGTAAGATTTTCAGTTCAGTCTTGATCTCTGAAAGCACTCTGTTCTGGGATTCAAGCTAGTGAGCACATAAACCCCCATGGGCTGCCTAATATTTAATTTACTTTTGTTCCCCTAATGGTGTTTGAGAAGGGTATATTGAGAGGGAATGGGGGTGTGTATACTGCAGCAAAAAGGAGTTACATTGAGTTATTGCAGAATGAAAGGTGCCTGGACAGAATCTCTCTGTTGAGGTTTCCTGCAAGGGAAAGGAAGTGCCTGTCTGAAGAGTTCACTCTTGAGTTATTTTTTTCAAGTAATAACACAAACATGCCACAGAGCTGGAGAGGTGCAGAGAGGGTAGGAGAATTAGCATTGTCTTGTAATGTAATTGCCAAGTTGGAGCACCGGTTTTGCTGGAGATTTTCTGAGATTATTCCTGAGGATTTGGGGCAAAAATTAAGGCTAAAATAAACTAGATTGCTGCTTCAGCCCTGCAGGCAATTGGACAAGGTGATGGCCTCGGCCGCTATCTGTGGTTGTTTTAGACAAGAACACTGTCTGACATAATATTTATGGCCGTGTTTCCTGCATTTCATAGAAAGGTGGAATGAAAGCCATTGGAGCTACATAGGTGCTCTGGTGTGGCCCTCAGCAGTGGCATATGGGCTAAGTGATACAACATAATGTACATGATGGGGCCATGGGGTTTACTGCAATAAATGAATCTGCTTTGTCCTTTCCAATATTGTTTTAGTGACATTTGAAGCTTAATTTTTCCCCACTTGGCCACCACTTTGAATCCAGTCCCGTGGCATGGCTCAGCTAACTGCTATGCCCAGCTTGCCCAGCATTTCCATTTCAGCCCTCACTTAGATCAATGGTCCGTACTGTAAAACATGGATAGAATAATGGGGGATGGGCTATGGAAAGGGAAGTATCCGAGAGACTGCATTGTGTTGGTGGGGGATAGAGGACAGAGCTATTGCTTCATCTGTGGCAATGGAGCAGCGTGGGAGAGAGGATTTCCACCCTCACATGAACGTGCATCCACCTATTTCACCAAAATAATGGAAGCATTCATGTGAGCCAAGAAAGTCACTCTCCCCAGCCCCAGAGCATGCAGACAAAATGCACAGCAGTAAAATAACAACAGTAACTCACCCTGTGCAGAGGTTCCCTCATTTGAGTTCTGCTTTCTAACTATCATTGCCAGATCTTCAAAGCTTCTGACTCTGAAAAGAGGTCTTGAGACCCCAGTATAGTGCATATTCTGATTCTGTGACTGAACCTCCGTGGTCATATCCTCTGCCTGCTCATCCTAGTATCTCAACAGCATGCTGTAAGTCCCTGAGGGCAGTCTAGAATGAACTCAGCAGCCACAGATGCCCTATAAAAGGGGCAGATTTTCCTCCCTGCCTTGGAGCAGCTGTTGGCACCCTGGGGTTTGTTGCATTGGAATTACAGACCTATGACTATCTCCTAGTCACCCCACATGTTTGCCTGATGTCTGCCTCTGGCCACCCAGCAGCAAGTTCGCATGATGGCATCTTCTGCGCCATGCTCCAAAAGGGTAATTGTTACAGCCTCCATAAGCTTCCCCAGCTGGGCACTCATCAGGTTGCTGTCATCAACTTAAACCGTAGGTCCCAAGAGTTCTTGTCTTGATGAGTCTAGACAGAGTTTAGGGCCTGGCTGAATGGCTGTGGGCCTCCAGACACCTACTCCAGATGTAGGCCCTGTGTCTGACACCCCTCTTAGCAATGAGGACACCCTAGTCCAGTTGCCTACACCTAGAAACTACACTGGCTCTCCCAAGCTTCCCCAGTAGCTGCTACATGCTCCTAGAATGGTACTGCAGCTGTAGACCCTCTGGTTTACTCCTCTTCAGGGCTGTGTGACAACGATTGCAAGTATCACTCACACTCTGCAAAGGATTTCTAAAAACAAACTCACTTTACTTATAGGGAAAACATGAGACTAACAGATCCATGCAAAAATAATAAACATTTGCACTAAAACCCTCCATCTGATGTGTTCACCACTCTGAGAGCCTGTGGGTTTTGGTCAGTCCATTCCCGACACCTCCACTCCTCTTACTTCTCCCAGCTTCTTGTTTTGGTTGGAGAGAGAAAGCTATTAAAACCAGACCTTATCCTCTGATAACAGTTCAGTCCTCTCTGTCATGTGACCATCCTGGTAAGCCATGAGGTGATCAAGTTCTCCTGTCAGGTTACCCGTTGCTTGATTATTACCCACCTGAAATCCAGACTGGAAAAACCGATTTCTTGCAGCTTAACTACCCTTTTAGCCAACTCACTGTATGGATCAGGTAAACCTATTGAAACATTAATGCGCTTTGATGTTCCTGTAAGAACTGTCTAGATAAGGTCCATCCTGTATAAGACACAGTCCCTGTTAGCAAACAGCTGAGTCAAAATACTTTGAGGCATAACAATATAGAGAGTTCAAAATATCAATCAAAACTCAAGTTTTACATCAACAGATTTTCCAAATTGTCACAGTGATACAATGATTGCAAAGTGGATGCTGGCAAGAAATACCACACAGTGAGATCCCAGATGTATGCAACCCAATTTGAACATTTGAGAAAACCTGACCCGGGCCAATAGAGTAGAAATTGGCCACAGAGGCCACCTGTTAAGTGATTGATACATTGTAGGATAATGGTGGGAGGACTAGTTGTCTGCACTTGCTGTATACACCAGTGGAGTTACATCGATGGTAGTGCTAGCATAGACAAGGTGCCAGCAGCCACTGGTGTTTTAACTTCTGTGTCATGTGACTAGGGTTAAATTACGGGTGGCCAGTCTGTGCAACTGGTGGAGTTCCATGGAACCCATTTTAACCAGTCTCACAACAATGTCTCTTTGTAACACCCATGTTATAGAAAAATGAAAAAAAAACATTTAAAAAAATTTATTGCAGTAGAAGCTGTAAAATTTCCATTCAGCTACAAATTTTATCTACTCTGAGCTTTTACTGCAGCTTCAGGCAGACAATATAGGTAACATGGACCAAGAGATAACCAGGTTTTTACCATTTCTGGTTCCCACCTAACAGATTTACCTTCATAATCCCAACATATTCAAATCAACTGTATTTCAGATTCTATAAAAAATGGAGCAGGAGTAACTTAAGCCTGTAGTGGGGTATCCCTCAGAAGACAGCAATGAGTTGTGGCTATGATGTGGGTGAAAAACCTATGAAAGTAAGAAATACCCTGTTGCCATTACAATGAAAGGGAAGGTGACATACTTTGTCAAATCCCATCTATGAACATTTAGAGTATAATGATATAAAGTGGGGGCTCTGGAAAAAGGTCAGATACATGCATCTTTATACAGTTGCAGAAGTTTGTCTTCAATGAAACAGCCCCTCATCCATAGCCAGCTAGCACTGGCCAGCCGTGGGTTTTTCTTTGGTGTATAGACATACCCTAAGACATGCTTCTATTTACACAAGTATGATCAGTTTGAAAAACAGACCAAGGAAACAGGCTGTTTCATCTTTTGAAGCAAAGTACTCTGTCATGAGACTTGCCATTCCATATATGCTGGCAAGACAATGATGTATCACAAGCAAATGGATTTTGATGGGCTTTCTGTGTTAAAGGCTATTGATTAAGTTGATCGGAAAATGCGATAGAAGATAGAGAACTTTCACATTCATGCATAGAAAAGTAACTGAAGTCATATTGGCACATACTATGAAGTGTGTTCTCATACAAAGTACAGAAGATTGTGGGTCCCAACCTCTACCATTGCCAACAACAATATGCTTATTTTTGTAAAAGTTCACAGAAAAAGTATCAGCTTCTAAAACTCAGCTTTTTCTGATGCCATGTGAAAGGTTTCCCCATCCAAACAGGTATTCCAGTACTGTATTGTGAAAGGTTTTCAGCTGTGAGCTACTGGCTTACGCCCTTCACTAACATAACATAGCTCTGTATAATCTCGAGAAGACCACCATCAGAGCAGCTAAAAAAGTCAGAGGTCCTTGTCCACTCTACAAAATCAACTGTGCTAGGGAATCAGGTTACAATATTGGTAGGTCCCATTTATACTGCAAAACAGAACCATCTGTTAACCATATTGGATGACAAGCGGGTTATCACTGGGTCTCAGGCCAATTGATTTTCTAGTGCAGGCTGAACCACAATTGTCAGTGTAGTCCTCTGAGTTACGTTGCTCTTTTTCAGCATTTGTGAAAAATAAAGCTTATAGTTTACAAAGCCTCATTCAGCTCCTCTTTTGCCATCAGTGAATACTTACAGTCACACCGTTACACCTCCTTAGGACATGCAGAAAACACACAGGTTGGTTGTTTTCACATACACCTACCTAATTGATGGGTTGAGAAAGGGGAGGGGAGAAAAGGAACTTCAGATGTATTAAACTCTTGCGAATTGCATGTGTTAAACTAAAACTGCCTGCATTATGGATACTGCTAGGAGCTCAAATAGCTAGCAAACTAGCTGGCTGGCTGGTTCTCTACATCCCGGATAAAACTGCCTACAGTGTAGAGCCCTTTATAAACATTTGCATTTTTCAGTGTGCAGGGGATATTTAATACAAACTGTATGCCTGGAATTCCACTTCAGCTGAAGATGATGTACTTTGCTTTTCTGCTGGGGCAGGGTTCTAAGCAGGGATTGTGCACTCAGCCAGACTGCTCAGAGCCAAACACCCCTGAACTCTGAGTAGGTTTGGAATCGGAACATGAGTCTGCATCCAAAATTCATCCCCGTCCCTAACAGGCTAAGCCAAATCCGCAAATGTAAATTCCCAGATCTTGGCGGTGGTTTTTAAAATCTAGATCTGAAATTTGCAGCTCTGGTTTACATATATACTAGCTTTGGGGCAAATGTATATTTCAGCCAGATTGCCATAAGTTGAAAAGATTCATGGTCTTAATTTGGAGAATGGGTTCTAGAAAAACTCTGACAATTGTTTTTTCTCTAATGGCCCACTGGTGTAGTGAGGTAACACTCAGCCCCAGTGAGGGTAGCAGAATCTGGTCCTAACCAAGTGTCTGAGCAGCCCCTTTATATTTTTCAGATAACATCAACATTTATTTTATTTCTAGAACTGGGATAACATACTGCTTAATTGGAGAAGAGCTGTGACACCAGCAGATAAATTAGTGTGTGTTTAAAAACAAAACAACAACAAATAAACTAGGAAATTAGCTAGTGCCTATTTTAATTTCAACTGATTGTGCTGAAATTCTAATGGGTTAAACATCCCTTTGAAGGCTCTAACTTTTACTCTGACATGGCTGTTTCTAAATTGTCGGAATACTTATACGTTAGGTATTTTTCCTCATGTTTCTCTCTAGACCCCACATCCTTAATTGTAGGCTACTGCCTCACACATACTAACTCCAGATAAGGCCAGACAAGCAGTCAAGGGGATTTCGGAGAGTTGTCAGGTGGATTGTGCTGTGCTAAGTGAAGTGTGCAGGGAGGAGAGAAAAAAATATACAGGGCTATATGCCAGTTTTTCAACCTCTGGGAGGGTGACAACCACACAAGGGCAACAGAGCCAAATGTGGCTAAACAGGATGCTCTTGGGTGATGGCTTTCTACATGTCATTTCTAGCAGGGATTTGAACTCAGCCTTGCTATGTATAAAGCCAGATGAATGTATGCATGGATTAGTGATTACCTTTCTCCCTAATAAAAAGAGAGAGAGAGAGAGCAAGCGAGAGAGAGAAAGGTCCTTTTGCAAGTTATTGCTTTTATACACGGCACCTCTGTGCATTGAACTGAAACAGCTTCCTCTGTGCATTGAACTGAAAACAAAGAGTGAAAAGGAGAATAAAAGAGCACGATGCAGCGTTCCCTGTACACAGCTCTCAGACCTGAGCCTCACTCCGCTACGTGCTGGGGGCTGTTGAAGAAAGGAGCTGTAGTCATCAATGAGTATGTGAGTGTGTGTGTGTGTGTGTGGTGGGGGAATGGCACGCTAATGAACCTGCTCTCTCAGCCCCACTGCTATCACCCGAGGAAGCCAGCAGATAGAAGGATAAATAATGACATGACATAACGGTGCAATAATGATTTAAAACAACATTTTGTGCGGTTATCCGCCTCCTCCCTACCTCCCCCTTCCCCCCTCCCCCAGCCACTTGTGCAATAATTTTCATGTGCATAAATTATACTAAACTGGAGAGCCCCGCCGAATTGTAATCTCATCTCCTATAGGTAAAATGGGTGCATTATTCAGAATAATGTGGCAATCTTGTTTTTTCGCCCACAATCGGAACAAACACGATTTTAGAGAGACAGTGTGTGAACCCCCTCTTTTCCCCTCCTCCCCACACTTTTTTGGTGCTCAACATACAGTTTTCCTTTTACAAAAATTAAATCCTTTCTCAGAAATCTAAATGTTAGAATCCTCCCCTTAATACTTGAATCCCCGTTGTTTATAATCAGGCTACACACAAGGTTACACACAGCACTGTCATTCATATATATATATAGTTTTAATTGAAACAGCAACATTTAGGTTCCACCTTAACAGTGCACCTTAAAAGATTATCTCGGTTATTTCACAGGCACCGAGCCGGCACTAATAGTCCAAGGCAGATATTGAAAAGCAGCACAGGGCCAGGCAGATCTATTAGAAATTCCCATCCACGCGCCTCATACATATTGATTTCTGACACCAAGCAGCAGTGAAAGCCCCCGTGGGAATAATATATTTAGCAGGGTTCGCTGCGAGGAGGTCACAGAGTGCATACAGATTAGCTACAGAGGACCAAGGCACTAGTGTTGGAGCCAAATGCTAGATTTTATATCATTTTAATCTGAACTTTTATAATCCTTTTAGTTCTTCTTTCTCTGGATAACAGAAGGAAGGCTCCTCCACATGTAGCATGCATCTTTTCCCCTTCTTTATTCCTCCTATAAAATGTGAAAATGCTGTTGTAAGTGGGGAGGGATATACCTTCAGCATAAGCAGGAAGAGGCACAAACAGATTTGGGTGTTTGTTTATTTGTTTGTTTGTTTTATAAATGGTGGTCAGGTCAAATAAAGACATTTTTATTTAAAGATTTCCTTGGGGGGGGGGGGATACACAAGTGTAAGGCTACAGTTTTAATGAACAGAAATAAAGAACGGGCTTTAAGACCTCTTTCATTTTTTTATTGTTTTAATCCTAGAGCTTAATTGAGCAGAAGTTACATTTGTGCTGTTGAATCCGGGAAAGCAACAAAACAACAAATCTGAACGTTTTTAATTACCTTTTTGAGCATGCTGATGTGTAGAAAATGCCTGCTCTTTATGCAGAGAGGTGTTGTGACTGTATCAGATAAAGGTGTCAGATGGGAGTCAAACAGGCATTTTGGAGACTGGATAGATGCCAGCAGTGCAAAAGGAAAGGTTAGAGTTGACACACTTTGACACAAGAGTGAAATACATTCAGACAACAAAGAAAACCAGGAGGTTTCAACTAAACAGACACAAAGGCTTATTGTTTGCTTATGGGTTATATACATTTTGTTGGTGCCATAAAAAGTACCCTATTATTATTGATAATCAGTAAATATCCCTCCATCTCTGAAATCCCTTCTGATAAATACACATTTAATTCAATATACCAAGCAATTAAAAAACTGAATGTAACCACATGAGTCCCCACACAGATTTGCAGGTTCTATATATTTATGTCACTTTTAAAGATGTAGAACAAGGAGAGTCAGTTTTGTCAGGAGTCCTAGTTTGCGTTATCAGTTTGGAACAATTAAAATAACCAATTAGGACCTGGAGATTTTGCTTGACTGCATATTTAACTAAAGGATGTCAAACATTCAGGTTATTCTCAAAGATTTGTTCCCTAAGACATGTTAGCATCTCAGTTGTCAATATTTCCAATTTTGCAGACACTAAGAGGGAGGAGGTTATGAAAGCAAGAAAAAGCTTTTTGTTTATAAAATTATATTTATATTTACTTTGGGAAATTAAAGGGAATAGCACCCCTTTTAAAAGTCACCTACTAACAATGTCGTGAATATATTGCAATGCTACGTTAAGAAAAGCAGCAGACACTGCTAAATATAAGTTCTATTTAGATATTAGCTTCTGTGCAAATGATACCAGAATGCATCTCAAAAGATGGGACAGCTGATGAGATCTCATTCAATTCACAGGAGAAAGGAGCACTGTGCAGGTGGTGCTGGGGGAAGAAAGAGGAGGGTTTGAAAAGTCTAGGGGGCTCGTATACTGATTTCCACTAGGTCTAAGGAACTGCCTTTTATGTCCCACTGAAACTATTGTGTCTGGAGCAAGTTGGAGGAACTCAACACAAGACAACGTGGCAGGGAAAATCTATTCTAGAGGCAGCTGGGTGGCAATGAATTGTTTTGTAGCGACTCTGGCCACCGGAGCCGGAAACAACTATTTCACTGGCAATTTTGCTCCTGCCACAAGTGGGTATCACACAGCACTCCCCTCCCCCAACACATGGAGCTGGGAAGGAGGAGAAAGAATAATCAGGGGATCACACACACACACACACACACACACAGAGAGAGAGAGAGATAGGAGAACCGTTCTTCCATAACAATGGGGGCGGGGGAGGGAGGTGGGAGCCTTCTGGTCCCCAGCAGTGAATCGCTCCCCTGCATCATTTCATGCAAGATTCCAAGAATGATATGCTAGATTAGGGGCTGTATAGTTATTTTGTTTATTAATGGAGGGGCAATACTTTAGAGGTGAGGTAATATTTGATCATTGCAGTGGAGGAAGAAAAGAGGATCGAGTGTTGATCTCTTGCACCAATTCGGTTTGGATGACCGTTGCTCAGTTAACCATTTTTCCCTCCTTTCTTTCTCAGCACTCTGTGGCCTACAGACCCCTGACTAATCTTTTAGTGATGCACTCTCCGAAATGCAATGCTGGAACGACTCTGTTGCCAGCCTCTGAGAAAGGACTGCAAAAGAAAAACCATGTAGAGGAAAAGAAGCCACGGAAAAACACTTACACTCACCAAAGGAAAAAGAAATTTACTTTATAGAATGCCCTTTGCCTCTTAAAATTGGCCTTAGGCAGGATTTGGTTTTCAATGTATTAATGGCTTTTGAGTTCCCATCCTCTGCTAGTTGCACCCTGGGGTACTCAGTGCCAGTCGTACTGGTGGTGAGTGAAACAATACCACCTTTGGGGAACTGAGAAATCTCAATCCAGCTCAGTCACTCTTCAATGTTTCCACTTTGGCCCTCTTATTGCCAGCATGGGAGATCAGAACTTTAATGGGCATTTGCACCCACACCCAATGCAACAGAACAGGAATTTGCGTGGTTTATTTCCTCATGGGCACCAAAGTTTGAGCTATGTAACCTTGAATATCCTTTGTGAATGTAAGGAAGAAATAGGCTTCTCCCCCTCGCTTAATGAGTCACATTAAATCTCCAGCTCAGTGAAGAGAGGTGGTTTCTTTCTCCCCAACCCATTACGCCAATTCAATACATGATCCCTATGCAGCCAAGTAAGTAGGTAAATAAAATAGTTTCATTTCCATGGAATCGTTATTTAAAACCATTTGGGCTGTCAGCCTTCCTTCCCGTATTGCATATTTCTTTTATCTGCACGAGGAGCTTAAAAATAACGGGCAGTGTGTGTGAAGGAATAAAATGTGAAAGCTTTATAAACCCCGAGCGTAAACGATGTATGTGTGTGGTCCACAATTCCAACCGCGGACAGTGTCCGCAGTGTGCAGAAGTGTCAGATGCCCAGAGAATATACAGATGCCTTTGTGAGAGGGAATAGGGGAGGGTGGGGGTCCTACTAATGAAGGGGGGGGGCGAAACCAGGCATTTACTTTCACTAGAAGTAGACACACTTAAATCCCTGCTGCACGCTGGGGAGAGGCGGGCAAGCATTTGCATCTATCTATCTATCTCTATAACGCTAGAAATCCTCGGGCTGCATTGTGCATTGCAAGGCGGGGATTCTGCAATGTAAGAGCACACCAGGGCGTTGAGAGAGGCTTAATGTGTTCTCATTAGAGTGGGTTGGGGGTGGGGCGGGGGGGGAGGGGGCGAGGCGGCTGGAAGCGGCGGGGGGAGGGTTGGAGCGGAGCTAGCCCGCGCCGGGAAGCATTACAGCGTTGTGCCTTCTCCCTCAATCCCCGAGCTTTACATGGCTCTTTCCCAGGCCGTGCAGGAAAATACCTCCCAAGTCTCGTGTAAAGAGAGCGGCGTGGCGCAGAGCCGCTGGCACTGGGTTGGCTCGCTCCCGTGCGCAGCCTGCCCCTGCCGCCTGGCCGGCCTCACACAAGGCTGGGCGTGGAGCCAGCCCGGCCGCAGCACGGCAGGGAAACGGGGGCAAACCCGGGCCAGCGACGCCTAATGCTGGGGGCGGGGAGGAGAATCGAGCGCGCGAGCTCCCAGGCACCAGGGTGCGAGGTCCCGCAGCAGGGGCGGGGTTTTAACCCGTCGCTGTGTGTTTACGCCGCTCTGCTGGTGAAGGGCGCTCCCGGGGGGGGCGGGCTGCGTGTGTTTGGTCTGGATGCTGGATTGATTGTGCGGGAGAGGAGGGGGAAGGGAGGGCAGGTTTCAGCTGGAGACAAAGCACCCGTATGGGGGGGGGGGTGCTGAAAACGGAGCCCTCCCCAGCTCGGCAGCAGCCAGGCCGTCTGGCCGCCGTGTGGGCTGGGAGGATTACCTTCCCCATCCCAGCCCCTCGCCACCCACTCCCTGGGACAAGGAGCCCCTGGCAGCCCAGCCTTCAGTGGCATTGGTTGCAAAATGTGCAAAATAGCGGGCGACACCTTGTGTCCGTTTCCTAATGTGCTTAGCTAATGTGAAATTGCAGCGCTCCCGGGGCTCGCGTAATAACCCTCTCCTGCCTCCCAGCTGCCTTGGCTGTTCTGGGCCACTCCAAGTAAAGTGGGAAGCCCTAACAAACATCTTCCTTCCCCTCTTCCTCTCTGAGATTTCCTTTTACTTCCCCCAGCCCCTTGCTCCTGATAAGGATGAGCTCTTTGGGGCTGGAGGACAGGGCCTAAAGCTAGGCAAGCTGCTTTGAGGCTGACCCTTTCCCAGCTGGAAGGATCTGCTTGGCCCATCCTTCCCGGGAGAATAGAATGGATATCATGCAATTTGCTGTTGGAGGGCCTTGGGACTTGGCTTTACAAAACAAGCTCCTGCTCTGCATGGACTTTAAAGGACCCTTGCATGGCACCTTTCCTAAGAGAAGCTGTTGACTCCACATTCTTGGCCAAAATCTTCCCTTGCTGCTTATTTCTGCTGTCAGTTGTTTGGCCACTACCCTATATTTCAGAGAGAGTCACATTTCAGTGGTGTTCAGGTAACCAGTCTGCTAGTCTTGTTAGAATCCCTTGAGAGGAGATCTACTGCATGCATGCAATTTTTTATTTACTAATTGTTACGTGATGTATTAATTATACTATCTGGTATGGTAGGATGTTTGGCTGGAGTAAGTAATAACACCTATTAAAGGTCACTTCCTCACCACCTGATCCTGCATTACTGAGCACTGCTGAGGAAAATCCAGTGACCACACAGACTTCCTCCACTATAAATTCATTCTCTCTTCAGTTCTGCCATCTTTCTAGCTGAATAATTCTATTTCTCCTCTCTCATTAAATCCTACAATGACAGTCCCATCCACCTATATGCTGTCTTTGACTCCCTCCTTAAATCCCCAGCACTCTTTCCTCTCCACACAGGGCGTTGTCTAAAAAGAAGATGGTCATAGCAGATATGATCATCACCCCTTCACCCTCCTTGCCATTTTCCCCTGCCTCCCTCATTACCTCCCTCTTCCATCTCTGCTGCCACTGAGACTGAGGGTTGGTCTATACTTAAAAGTTACATCAGTATAGCTGCATCAGTCAGGGGTGTGAAAAACATGCGCCTGACTGACATTGCTATGTTGACAAAAACCCCAATGTAGACACAGCTATGTCGGAAGAGTGTTTCTGTCGATGTAGCTAATCTTATATGGGGGGGGGGTGTTCCTACATTGACAGAAAAACTCCAACTTAAGCCTTGGCTACACTTGCAGATGTACAGTGCTGTGAGTTAAACCTGCCTTCGTGTAGCTGAGTAGGGAAAGCGCTGCAGTCTGTCCACACTGACAGCTGCCCAGCGCACTGTCCTGGCCACATTTGCGGCAATTGCAGCGCTATTGGGAGCGGTGCATTATGGGCAGCTATCCCACAGAGCATCTTTTCCCATTCTGGCACTGTGGGTTGTGGGAAGGGGGCATGGGTGCGGGGGATTCTGGGTCCTGTCCTAATGCCCCGTGATGCATCGCTTCGCATCCCAGAAATCCCTTTGTTTCCGCTACCTTTGGCACCATCTTTCAATGGTTTCTGTGCAGCACGATCTGTCTGCGGGAAATGGAGTCCGAACTGCTGAGGCGTATGCTGACGAGTCTCGCCAGCATGTCACGTTTGGCTGTCGAACTATTCCTTAGGATCCAAAGTGACAGTGAGAGTGAGGGTGAGGAGTCCGACGATGCTATCGAGCCGCATAACGTGTACGACACGAATTTGCTTGTGGCATTCACGGACATGCTCAGCACCGTGGAATGCCACTTTTGGGCTCGGGAAACAAGCACCAAGTGGTGGGATCACATCGTCATGGAAGTCTGGGATGACAAGCAGTAGCTGCAGAACTTTTGGATGAGAAAAGCCACTTTCATGGGACTGTGTGAGGAGCTTGCCACCACCCTGCGGCGCAAGGACATGAGATTAAGAGCTGCCCTGCCAGTGGAGAAGCGGGTGGCTATTGCAATCTGGAAGCTGGCAACTCCAGACAGCTACCGGTCAGTCACAAACCAGTTTGGAGTGGGAAAGTCGACCGTTGGAATCGTGTTGATACAAGTTTGCAAGGCCATTAATCGCATCCTACTCAGAGGAACCGTGACTCTGGGTAACATGCAGGAAATAGTGGATGGCTTTACACAAATAGAGTTCCGTAACTGTGGAGGGGCGATAGATGAGATGCACATTCCTATTCTGGCACCACCCCACCTAGGATCCGAGTACGTTAATCGGAAGGGGTATTTCTCTATGGTTCTCCAGGCGCTTGTGGATCACTGTGGGTGTTTCACTGACATTAACACAGGCTGGCCCGGAAAGGTGCATGACGCACGCATCTTTTGGAACACTTGGCTTTTCAGGAAGATGCAGGCCGGGAATTTTTTCCCAGAGCGGAAGATCACGGTAGGGGAAGTCGAAATGCCCATTGTGATCCTTGGAGATCCCGCTTACTGCCATGGTTCATGAAACCCTACACAGGGAGCCTTGACAGCAGCAGGAATGGTTCAACTACAGGCTGAGCCGGTGCCGAATGACTGTGGCGTGTGCCTTTGGCTGTTTAAAGGGCCACTGGTGATCTCTGTATGGGAAGCTGGACTTGGCCGAAAACAGCATCCCCGGGTTATATCCACGTGCTGTGCCCTCCATAATATTTGTGAAGGGAAGGGTGAAAGCTTCACTCAGGCATGGACCTCCGAGGTTCAACATCTGGAGGCTGAATTTGCATAGCCAGAGAGCAGGGCTATTACATGAGCCTAGCGTGGGGCTGCAAGGATTAGGGATGCCTTGAGGGAGCAATTTGAGGCTGAAAACCAGCAGTGATATCTGGTGCCCTGCACGGGAGTGAAGTGCAGTAGTTCCAATCTTTAGGAATCAGTGTCTGCTTAGCAGACAAGCAGACTTGCAGTGCCTGTTTATTTCCTGGGCTAAGGAGTCTCTTACTTTATGCAATAATAAAGAATGTTTTCAAAGCCAAAGAATCCATTTATTGAAAAAAAAAATTATTTATTGAAAAGAAACAAGGAGGTGGAGTGGGGAATGGTACAATCACAGATTCGCGTATGTCCTGTCTGGTGTGCTGTGCAGTGGGTGCTGCACTTCAGGACAGCTATACTGCATGGTGATGGGGGTTGAGTGCAGAGGGTAAGGGTCGTGGTTTTCAGGGCTGGGTGGTGAAGATACTGGTGTTGGAGGCAGTGAGTGGCATGAAGAACACGGAAGTTGGGGAAAGTGGGTTGGAAGTGACAGTGGGGCACAACGGAAAGAGTTTTGGGACAAGGGCTGTGGGTGGGGGGGGGCGTTTGCGGTACTGCTCCTCTTTCTGCATGGCTACCAGCTCCTGGATAGCATCTGCTTGGCGCTCCAGGATGCTTATGAGCCTATCAGTGCTTTGCTGCTAGTGCGCGGTGCTTTGCCGCCGGTGCACTGTGTTTTCCTGGTGGATCCTGCTTTCTCTCCCCCTCCAGTCCTGTGCTTTCTCATTTTCTTTAATAGATTGCCGCATCACTTCTTGCAGCATGTCTTCTTTGCTTTTTCGCGGTCTCTTCCTGAATCTTTGCAGTCTCTGAGCAGGCGATAAGAGGGACGGCTGAGGTCTCAAGGTTGATGCTGCTATATAGGCAAAATGCAACATTTAACAGAGGCAGCATTGTTTATACCAGACAGAGTAATGATTGCCCGCACTTAAGGAGTAGAAAACACACAGGGTCTACACAATAGCATAATTTTCCCTTCCGAAACAGAGTACACACATCCCACGGGAGCCTCAAAATGGTGAGTAAGGGGGACTGATTGTTTCAGGGCTGCACTGTCCTCTGGGTTTCTGTGCCTTGGAGAGAGCCAGCAGCTTCAGGGGGCACCTACACTGAACACTGTCCCAACATTTTCCACAGGAGTTTGTCCTGGACGATATCTCGCTGCTGAGGGTGACCTGGGAAGCAAGGGAGGGTCTTCTACTGCAATGCAGCTTCCGCCCTGGCCCATATGCAGCTTGCCTGTGTGCAGCAATGGTCCCCTCTCCCCTCGCGGCACAGTGGTGCGGACACATTAGTGTGGCTGGGACAAGGACCACGGTGGCTCTCCCGATAAACCTGCGCAAGCGCATTGCACACGTTCTGGATGAGACATTCGAGGAGATTACCGAGGCCAATTACTGCGCGTGATGTGATAAACCACATCGATGCACTATTCTGCATCTAGGCATGCATGCCTAATCCTCCTCTCCCAAAGAGCCTGCACCGAAAAGATTCCTTCCCGAAAAAAAAACCCACTTACCAGGAACCTGCTCTTCTGTTTGTCCTCCACCAAGTACTGGCCGCTGCGACTGGCTACCTTTCTCCTGGCTCGAGAAGAGCTCCTGGCTGCATGGCTCCAGGGATTCCGGGGTGTCTCCATCCGGCCCACCACCATCACTCCCGTTTTCCTCCTCCTCTTCCTCCTCCCCCGCCCCACACCAGCCCTGAAGTGTCCATGGTGGTGCTCGGAGTGGAGGTGGGGTTAACCCCAAGTATCGCATCCAGCTTTTTGTAGAATCGGCAGGTTGCGGGGGGAGCACCCAAGCGGCCATTTGCATCGCGGGCTTTGCGGTAGGCACTCCGCAGCTCTTTCACTTTAATCCTGCACTGCAGGGCGTCCCGGTCATGGCCCCTTTCCATCATGTCCTTTGATACCTTCCTGAAGGTATTGTAATTCCTACGGCTGGAGCGCAACTGGGACTGTACAGCTTCCTCTCCCCAAACACTGATGAGGTCCAGCAACTTGCCATTGCTCCATGCTGGGGCTCACTTGGCACGTGGAGACATGGTCACCTGGAAAGATTCGCTGATAGCACTCCACATCACGCCGGGCTGAGCAAACAGGAAGGGGATTTTTAAAATTCCCGAGGAATGTAAAGGGTCGGTCACATGGTTGGTTACCTGAGGCCAGGGCAGAAGAGTTTGAACTGATGACCAGAGTGGCTAGAACAGGCATTGTGGGATACTGCCAAATAATTCTGGGGGCCATTCACAGCGCATTGGGTGGCCACATTGGTGCCGCAGCGCTGCAGCGGCAGCGCAATACTTGCTATTCCTCTCGGAGAGGTGGAGTACATGCAGCGCTGCAACCACGGAGATACAGCGCTGCAAATGCCTTGCCAGTGTGGACGGGGAGTGAGTTACAGCGTTGGGGGAGCCTTTACAGCGCTGTAACTCGCAAGTGTAGCCAAGGCCTTAGCTATGTTGGCATAGACACCATAGGGTAGACATAGCCTGAGATTTTACACCCACTTTCCTCCGCCACTTACTCCTGAATGGTGGTCAGCACTTTTGAAAATCAGTTAATTTATTTAGGTGCTCAAATGTGGATTTAGAAGCCTAACTTGAGACACCCATTTTTGAAAATCTTGGCCAATAACCTTTGTTCAAACTCAAACTGAACAAGAATCAAACAAATCAGTATGTTAGTACCTGATCAAGTGGCAGGGGCTGACATCTCTGGAAGCAGCAAGAAATGCTGTGAGAAGATGAAAGGATTCAGAACTTATTAAAGGCCTGGGACAACAATTGGTCCATGTGGAAAACTTGCCTATTTTACAGTGAGCTGGATTCAGTGCTGCTCCAGCCAGCCTGATTTGCAATTAGAGAGCAAATAAGTGCCTTGCAGCTCAATCATGAAGGCTGTGGAGGGAAGAAACACAATGACTCCATGAAGAAGAAAGATCCTGGGGATGAGGAGCCAGACCAAAGATGACCAGTCTATTGTCAAGGTCTCTTTTGGGTGACCCAGGATTTTAGCATAGTTGCAGAGACATTAGCCAAGTTGGTATGGCAGTAGAAGGTGGGGGGAGGGAGGATTAATCAAAGGGTGAAAGGTCTTCTATAGCATCTATGTCACTTTTTATTGTAAAATATACTTAAGGGTTTGATTTTGCAGGCCCAGGAACTTACAAATGCCACTGTTAGGGTTTATAAAAGAGTACATAGATCCACATATGAAAGTGTCACTGTCGCCCCCTGCTCTGTTGGTCCCCACTGGTCTTTGCTATTCCCTTTGCTCTGCCTCTGTGGCACAAGAGGCATCTGCTAAGCCCATCTCTAATATTCCTGGATTAGCTCTCTTGTAATACCCCAGTCATTACCTCCCCCTCACAAATTCTCTCCCTGTATAAGAGCATGGAGAGGAAAATGTGTACCTAGCAAGGTGCACTTGCTGCAGTTGTCAGAGACTGTCCATATTGACCCTGCTCTTAGAGATGTTACATTTTTATATGTTACAGCTGGCCTGCAGCTTCTTTGGGTGTAACAAAATTTATTCTTGAAAACAAAGGCTCTGTACTTCCCACATTAACAATATAATTTTTAACATCAAAGTAACTTAGTTTCTCTTCTCCATAAGAACATTAATCCATCCCAAGTATAATCCTATCACCTGGAAAGTTCAGTACCACAGTAGTATTCCATAAACTTGCTCAGCATAGCAAAAAAAGAGAAATGGATAAATAACACATAAAAAGAAACCCAGCATTAAACGACATATTCTACAGATTACAAGTTATATTCCTTTTGCTGCTCTACAACCAGTTTCGTACCCTCAGTTAGAAAGTTTATGCACAGAGAATTCCTAATTTGAACTGTAAATTGTGCTAACAGCCTCATGTGCAGCTCTGGGTCTGGCTGCTTATGTGTAAGCTTATGCCAGTCCAGCTGCACTCCACTGATCATTGAAAACTTCACTTTAAAAAATGCAGCAGACAGATATGACAATTGCTATGTTAATTAGTAGCCATCATTGTGGGCTCCCAAAAGGCATCTCCATCTTGCCTTTAGTCTCCCCAATACACACTCTTTTACCATCCTGCCGTTGCTGAGCGTATAAATGAATGCATCTCTCTAGGTTTGTGCAGTCAGGAAAAGGATTCATCAGCCAAAACAAAATCAGGACCAGGAACACCATCAATGTCAATGGGGTTGGGTGGGAATAGTGCTCTAATTTGCTTATTCTCAAAAAGTTCAGAGTTTTTGAAACCTTAGCATCATGCCTTTGGCTCGCTACCCTGTGTCCATGTCCACAAACCTTCCATGATAATCCACTAAAGCCTGCACCACTGCTGTTGTGTCCCTTACTGTTAAAGTCTTCCTGAGGATGCTGGGTTTGAGGGACACAGCATGGGCACTTTGGTTCCACCAGTGGTTCCAGTACACTTCAGGGTTCCAACTGCTTAACTCCCTCAGTGTTCATTGGCACATTGGCCATCTTGATCTAACACTTCTGCACTACACTATGTATTGCTCTGCAAACCCCCACAACAACAGCACCCACAATTGATTTCCTTGCCCCAAACTGGTGCCCAGATGACCAGTACCTATCCAGGGTAACCAGTTTGCACAAGGCTATCCACTGTCCCATCTTCATGGTCTGGTGCTGCAGGGCTAATTCAACCCAGAAGTCCAGAGAAGTCTTCTTTCTAATCCTGAAATGATATAACTGCTGCTTGTCCTAGGTCTTGAGAGCAACTCGGTTCCACTGCTTTGTGCTTGTTGTGTGGTCTTAAAAGCAGCACTTCTCTCACTGAAGATCATTCACCAAAACAGCATGCACCCATCCACTTGAGAATCAGTGAGTGCATGACCATTGCTTGATGGTCTATGAACTGCTCATCCTGGTCTCTGGCTGTCTGCAGGTACTGCCAGCATATCTTCTACCTCCACCATAGCTGTTTCAGAGGTGGAGAATCAGCACCAGTTCAAGGAAATTTATGAGAATTCTCGGGGGGGGGGGAGGGAAGGGGGAGGAGCAGGGACCATTATAGGAGTTCCTAGTGGATTATGGCAGCCTTATCTCTTCTTTCACAATTCCTATAACCACTTGCTGCAAGGTCTTTTCATAATCTCCCAGAAATCACTGATTCGGAGAGGTATGCCTGGATCTGTGGCACAGGTATCCAGAGGCAGTGCATCTGCAACAGTGTAGTACAGTATATGCATCCGAAGAAGTGGGCTGTAGCCCACAAAAGCTTATGCTCTAATAAATTTGTTAGTCTCTAAGGTGCCACAAGTACTCCTGTTCTTTTTGAGGATACAGACTAACACGGTTGCTACCCTGAAACCTGTCAGTGTAGTACAGTGTTAGTGTGAACACAGAGCAGAACTTAAACCAAAATAGCACGGATAGAGGACATGGGTATTACACCAGAGCTATCCCACTAGTTCAAGTACCAGTGTGTGTGAACTGTAGTGTGAACAAAGCCTATGAAATTGAGCCTGGTCTGAGGGCTAGCTGGTGGTTGAGCTGGCACAATCCAGACAAGTCTGAGGTAATGTTGATAGAATGCAGGAAGCAACTGGGAGAAGTGACAAGCATTATATTACACACTAGACTGAAGAAGTGTGGCTGCCATATGTAACACAAATTTGCAATTTAGGTGACTTGTTAAATCCTAAACTGCTGTTGGATGTATCAATAGCAGCTGTGGCCAAGAACAATTCATTGAATGGCAAGATGATTGTGACTCTATTTCAGGTGCATCTCTAGCCACAGTTATCCATTCCTTTCTCGCTTGCAATTAACTCTGTATGTGTCTAGTGAAGATATTATTTCCAGGAAGTATTTTTGCCTGTGTATACAGGAACTCAGACTAGATAATCACAGTGGTCCCCTCTGGCCTTAAAATGTATGACTCTATAGTGCAGAATGTGTCTGTCTGCTTCTTAGAATACTAGAGCACATCACACCTGTGCTCTGGACTATCTTCCTGTTGGTTACAAGGTGAGGTTCGAGGCATTGATAATAAGCTATAAAATCCCTACATGGTTTGGGACTTCATGATCTCAGAGAGACCTTCTGTCTCACTGCAAGGTACTTCCATAGTCATGATTAGGATTTGTGCAGTTTAAACAGAAAAGAGTTGATGACAGGACATTCTCTGTGAAGGTCCATCTAGAACTTGCTTCCCTCTGTGGTCCATCAAAGACAAATTCTGTTAATTTTCTAGATATATAATGAAGCCCATCTTTTTCTCTCAGGCCTTTGGAGAGCAGGTGGGTTGAGGGGTATATTGTGATATAGGAACATAGAAAATGCCACACTGGATCAGGCCCATGCTAGTCCAACATCCTATCTCCAACAGTGGCTAGTACCAGATGTATCAGAGGAAGGTGCAAAATACGCTGCAGTAGGGAGATGTGGAATACTCTCATGCCCCATGATGGTCTCATCCTACTCTCTAATAGCTAGAGATTGCCTTAGACTCTGAAGCACTAAGTTTTACATCCCTTCAAAAGAGCTGTATTTCCGTGAAACACACACCACATGTTCCAGCAAAAATCCCATCCAACCAAAATGTATTTGTTAATGTTTTATTTTTTTTATTATGTATCAGTTTTTGTGTGTGTGTGGTGGGCAAACAAAGCATCTTACTGTGTGTTTGTGTCAGTATATTTTATTGTAAAAGTGGCCCTGAGAACTGGATTGCTTCTTTCTGAGATACGTTTAAATAAATAACAAATGGTGGTGGTGTTTTTTATATTATGGGCAAATGTCTCTTAGCATCTAACCCAAGATCACAAATTCATTTAACATCCCAAACCATAATTTGTTCCAATGTAACAGACTCTCTGGGTAAACAGTACGGCTTTCCAGGGCTCTGAAAATTCCTGCCATCTTCGATATGTTCCTCAAATCCCGGACATGCTTTAAAACCTTTAAAAGCATCCATGGGTGTACACAGGAACAAATACAATATGGTGGTGGTCAGCCTGCCCTGCCATGTTGAAAACTTCATGCTTGCTTGGCAATGCAGATATGAGCATTGCCTGTGCCTTTCCCACTGAAACAAAGCTCTTAAACCTCTGAAAGTGGGAATAGGGACTCACTCACTCTGGATTTGCTCCTTTGACGAGCGAGTCCCTGGCAGCCATTTCTAAAGCTGAAAAATCCATTAATCTGCTTTTTAAACAAAACTGAAGCTTTTAAGGCCTCAAAAGAGTCCCTGCTAATAAGGAGCAAATCCAAAATGGTGGCTAGGAGCAGTGCGCTGAAACTAACATGAGTCTCCAGGGTCCTGCATGAGCAACTGGAGCATACAGTGTTAAAGATACTGTAAGTCACCACCCATCAGATGGTAACTTTGAGTTACAATGAACCTTGGCCAGATTCACATCTTGGCCTACTGTTCAAAGG
The DNA here is from genome assembly GCF_013100865.1 of Trachemys scripta elegans. Lineage (NCBI taxonomy): Eukaryota > Metazoa > Chordata > Testudines > Emydidae > Trachemys > Trachemys scripta. The sequence goes on along the minus strand of NC_048302.1, from coordinate 29,116,264 downwards.
ATATGTATCCCATCACCAGTCACCTGAAACATTCTGTTCCTTTGTACATTTTTTTTTTAAATATCAAGCTTGCAGTGCATTTTGTTTGTAGTGTAAAAAGGTGAGGTTTTGTTTTTTATTTTTGGCATATTAGAGCTCAATCCTGCATGTTTCAGAAATGACCAGCTCTTTCTGTATGTAGAACAAAATCCTGGCATTTCCCATCCTGTAATTAAAAAATGCCAGATATGCATTTGCATAAAGGGACGTGAGAGAGCAGCAGAGGGCTGTCCAGTCAGAGGGTGATAGAGGTTCTTCCTCCATCCTCTGACACATTATCCTGCATATCATGCACTTTGCATCAGCCACATGACCAAGAGCTGGGCCTTTGCAGCCCAGATTTGGGGATGGTAGTACTGGAGACGAACAAATGCAGAAAAATATTTGTGTACATTTACTCAAACCTTATGCCATAGGGAAATTTGGAAGATCCTATCCAATATTTTAGGGGTCATTTCCTGATATTCTTACCCAGTTCTGACTTCAACAGAGTTTTGCCTGCGTAAGAACTGAGGACTTTTGGATTTGCCAATATACCTGTAATGTTCTTGTGTGTATATAATTCCTAAACTTTCATTATAATTAGGTAGTGGCAATGACCCGAAACGCCAAGTCCTCCAATGATTTCTGGAGAAGCAAAACACATCTATTTAGTACGTTCAGCATGCAAAGAAAGTGGATTTGAGCCCTGATGCACACACCTTCCATACACAACTTGCTCACTTTCCATCTAAGCCTTATCTGTAACACAGCTGCTCTTTATTCCAAGGCACAGAAGAAATAGGACCCCTCTTTTACCAGGAAGTGGAATTTATCTTAAGTCTGAATCTGACATCACAATCCTCTCAGCAATAACTAATGATGATGTCACCAAAAAGGATTATGATTGCAGGTGGGGAAATGATAGGTTGAAAGATCAGATGAACTCAGGGTCCTCTTTTAATGTCAATGCCATCAGCAATTTAAAAAAAAAGAGAGAGAGTAATGGCAAAGAATATATATGAGCGGAGTTGGCTCTAAAGCAGGGGTCGGCAACCTTTCAGAAGTGGTGTGCCGAGCCTTCATTTATTCACTCTGATTTAAGGTTTCGCGTGCCAATACATTTTAATGTTTTTAGAAGGTCTCTTTCTATAAGTCTATAGTATATAACTAAACTATTGTTGTATGTAAAGTAAATAAGGTTTTTAAAATGTTTAAGAAGCTTCATTTAAAATTAAATTAAAATGCAGAGTCCCCTGGTCCGGTGGCCAGGACCTGGGCAGTGTGAGTGCCACTGAAAATCAGCTCGCGTGCCGCCTTCGGCACATGTGCTATAGGTTGCCTACCCCTGCTCTAAAGAGAAAGTTTTTTTGCAACGATTTCCATAAAGTATCAGCTGGTCGTTCATGCATTTATTATATAAAGGATGTTCATTTCAAATCCAAATGCATCTATTGCCTTGTCATTGTCTTTACCAACATTTGGGGGTAATGTCCTAAGAACACATTATAATCAGACCTGTGTTAAGCAGCCCAGTGGGGATACAGTTAATTATTCTCACCCCCTTTTCAATGAAAATGTTAAAAAGGCGAAAGATAAGCCCTTCCTCTAATGCCACGGCTTGCTTTATTGGTTCTAAGGGGAAAAGAGGCACATTAGCTTCCCTGCTGATATCATGTTAAGCATGCTCACTTCACAGGCGTGTGCAGATGAAAGTGTAATTGCATGGAAGGTGAATTGATTGCAATTAACCTCAGGACTTGGCCTCAGGCTGGGGTGTCCCACCTTCCTTTCTGGGAAGGTTCCATCAGGGGTATAATACATCACTGATGAATACATATATCATTGAATGAAACACATACATCATGAGGGACAGTACATAAATCATGTAGAAAAACATGTATTATATTGAAATGATCAAATTATAAATGAAGCACATAAATCATAAGATTATGCTGTTGAATTGTGTCCGGAAACATAAATTATACAGTGAAATCCTAGGTTCACTGAAAGGTTCACCATATAATGAAGTGAGCCTCTATAAACTTAAAAAAAAAGCACTTTATCTCAGTAAAGTACACACGTGAATATGCAGTCCAAACTACGTGGATTTTAGCAGCATCTTCCATCAAAAAGGATCCCAACAATGGGGACAGTTAAGCACAATAAGCACCAAAAAAGCTCCCCTGCAGACTTAAACAACAGTGATTGCAGATTAAAAACTTGTTCAAAAAGATAAGTTTGTAAATAAGATAAAAAATCTCCAGCAGGGCTGATGCAATTAGTGTTGGACAGAAAAGGTGTTCCAAAACTTGGTGACATGCAAGGAAGCTGAAAAGGCCTCACTGCTAAGTGCCAAGAATAGGAAGGCTTATTCTGTGAACAGCTGCTTGATTTCTCCTGGACAGAGTGCACAGGGTTGGTGCTGCTGGTACAACATTCAGGATGTTATCTTGAAATGAAATCAGCAAGGTTCTGGATTGCAGATGAAGCTAAGTAATTAAAAGTTAAAATGAAAAAAATTCAAATCAATACTCTGTACAATTGGAAGCCAATGGAGTTCATGAAAAAGGGGAACAGGATCTCAAGTACAATCATTTTTACGCTGCAGTCTTCATATTTTTCTTTTGTTGACCTATTTTTTGTTCATTACTCTTTCAACACTAATTGGCTTTTTTAACTCTTTCTCCCAGTTTTTTTCAGTACAATGAGATACACTGCACAACAGAACAGAAATCAATCCAGTAAAATGCAAATTCATAGTAATTTTTCAAACTACATCTTTGTTATTGTTAATCAAATTTATGCAGTCATGAAAGGCTCCAACCTTTCTAAGGCTGATGCAAGCACTCTGTATAATGGGACAAGTCAGGTGACTTCCACATGAAGTTATTTTCAGTATGAATGTCTGTATGTGTGAATTATGTTAGTGCTAAAACCTGAGCCTGGATTTCACATCCATTCCCAACACTGTTGAGTTAGGGTTATGGTTGGGGCTTGGTGTACTAAGGGATTCCTTAGTCATAAACAAAGTGTTTGATCCATTCCATTCCTCAGGGCAATCGAAAGCCAGATCTAACTGAATTTATACAGTAGGAATTGATAGTTTATTGCTGACCCTGGAGGAATAGTGACTCCCATCCCAATTCTTGTTGGAGTTGCTAAGGCTAAGGATACAGCAGATGGTCTCACGTGGAGCTGCAGAGGTAACATACTAGGGAAAGTGTCAAAAATGTATCAGACTACAAAGGCTTAATTTTTAACTGGCAAGTTAACCAGATGCAGTGCCTACTAACATGTTACAGCCAAATTAATCTAACACAGGCAAATAATTGGTTTCAATATATATTCAGCCTCTTTAATAAGAGGTTGTGTCCTGCTATTTATATTGAATAGGTGATCAGCAAGGGGGTGGTTACTACATTTGCTATTATGTGGGAATTAACTGTCATTATACTTTGAAATAACAACAGTTCTTGGATTAAGGGAGGGGGGCTGACAAAATAGTTGGTTAAAAAAATAATTCTATAAATGGTTAAGTCTGCCCAGTATACGCATAATCATTTTGCTATATGATCTATGTGTTTCATTAGTTGAGGTACACATTTCGCTATAATAAATGTGCTTCAGCAAATGATCTATGCATTTCTTTCTGGAATGTATGTGTTTCACTAGAAAAGGTATGTGTTCATCAACTATGAATAATGTTCCTAACAGCACCACATTATATTACTTGGCTGGTATCAGCACAGCATTACACATCCATTCTCTCATGACCATGAAGACTCCATTCTGCAAGAAGACACATATCAGACCCTGTCAGTCTCTTAAGGTGATCCTACACATGTGCATATATGTTTGGTACTAAGGGAGCACACATGGAAAGATAAAGAGAAACAGGATAGATTCTGCTGTTGTTTATTGTACATCTAATTCATGCAACATAACCAATTCTATCCTTAAACTAGCTCTATCTGATCTTTGCTAATTCATAGAGCAGGTAAATCAATGATCAAATACTTTAAAGAGTTCAGGACTGTAGTAGCCAAGTTTTGCCAACATATTCTTTCCTTGAACAATTGACAGTCCTTAATGTTTTTAAAGCAAAAACCAGGGCAGTTGTTTTGTTTCCTTTTATCATGTAACATCCTTACTTCCTCTTTCTGTAATTACGATTCCACTTAAATAATACCCAGAGAGCTTAACATACAAACTTCTTCACTAAAAAGAAAAAACTTTACTTCCCTTCTCTCCCCATATTGTTAAAATAAAATTAAATAAGAGAGATCTATGAGGTTCAGGGCTCCCTGATCCTCTCATTCTTAGCTGATTTCCAGTTCTAAATGGGAAAGTTTTTTTGTCATTATTATGCATAAAGGAACACACCCCACTCAATCTGCCAACATTCTCACAGCACTGTTACTCTGTGCATCAACTGGACCAACTCCCTTCAGAAGATGTTGCTAAAAGATCTTCATATTACCTGTGGAAATTTAGTTCATTTCCCAAATTTCTTGATCATATTTCTCAATACTTTTAAATACAGTCTGTTTTGCATAGAAGCTTCTTTGTTTTAGAAACTGCCCCTGCAAAGACAACTCAGGAAACCCCAAAAGGTACCATACAAACTCAGGAAATGTCCTTTTCTAAATGTTTGTTAATTTCCTCTCCCCTGCATTTCCCTCTGAATAGGCTATTTGTCCATTATAGACCATTATTATTCATGTGTAATAATATCAATTCTAGCCTTATAACACATATTAGTCTTGGCTATAAGGCTAATGATTTATATCTGAACCTTCATTTTAAAATCATTTTTCATTAAAACATTCATTTTTATACATATGGCACCAAATAATTCATTATACATATTTCCCTTTACAGACCTATTTTCTCTATCCTCTGCATCCATCACTGTAGATGCTATTTTGCTTTTTTAAAAAAATCCTCCTTTTGTACCTTTCTGTTCATTAATATATTCAGAAGCTACAGTTAAAAGTGGTTTTTTAAAACATATTAAGGAAAAAAATACCAAACCTGGGTTATTATTTTTCTGCCTTGTTAGAAATACACCATGTGCAAATTAGGAAATTGATGCATTTTTTTTCAACTGGAAAATAATTTATTTTCTTCTGTCTAAATATGAGTTGGATTCTAAAGAGGATTGTAAACGCTGAATGGAATTGAATTAATTAAGAAGTCTACTGATGTTATATAACTACTATTTTAATTTATCCTGTATATGTTGTCTGATTACCTCCCCTCCATTCTCACAAAAAAAACAAAACCAAAAAAAAAAAAACAAAAAACCCCAACAACAACCACCAGCCCAACACATTTTGTACTTTTGTCATACCATAGCAGCAATTTTAAAGGAAATCATTTCAGAAGGAACTAATTCAGTATTGAAATATGGTTGAATTCAGTCTGTATTTTAAAATGTGTCAGCCAAGAAAAATTGGAAGCCATTAGAGAGACCTGAAGTATCTGTGTTTACATCGGGAAATAAATATTTTGGGTTATACCCTCAGCTAATATAAATTAGCATAGGTCACTAATTTATACTAGCTAAAGATGTGTATTTAATAGTCAGTAGTATGCTTCTCAAAGAACAATTGTCTCCTCATATAAAATGCAATTAAAAATTGATAATATACGACAACTTTTGTCTTGACATTTTAGATTTGGATAATAGATCTGTCCTTAATGGAGACCTGATATTTTGGAAGTTATTATCACTGTTATTTATTTGTTTTATTCTAGCATTTAGAGCCTCCACTGAGATTGGAATCCCTGTGTATTAGAATTTTACATGCACACAGTAAAAGATAATCCCTGCCCTGAAGAGTTTACAATCTAAATAGACGAGAGACAAAGGGTGGGAGGGAAACAGGCAGAGAAATGGAGTGACTTGCCCCAAGTCATACAGCAGGTGAGTGTCAGAGCTGGGAATAGAACCCAGGGCACCTGATTCCCAGTCAAGTGCCCCATGGACTGCAATAGCATGATTTTAGCAGCTCTTGAGTAATTTTAATAATCTCACCTACACTTGTTAAACTATTATTAATAAGGGAGAGTAAAAAGAGGGAAGATCTGAGCACTCAGCATAAAATCGAGATGCTGAGAACAAAATCAATCAAGAAACCAAAGGACACGAAGAGAAGATTCTCTCCAAGGCTGTTTCCACTTGGCTTATCTGGAACACCTTGTGCAGTTATGGGAGAACACGTCATCCTGTTCTCTGGGATCCAAAACTCAGTCTGACTGCTGCTTGTCACTCAGGCTACTGTTTTAGGCATGTAACACCCTTACACTGTCCAGGCCCTGACACAGGAGGTTTACGTACAGGGTAATACCTTGGATACAATTCCAAATCATGTCATACACTACACAATTTATGTACATTTTTCCTACTATTAATGTCTACATTTCTTGAATCTAATTGTTTTGGACATTGTGTGGATCATGTAAAGACCATTCGCTTTATAGATTGTGTAAGGACCAATTGCTTATGTCCTTACCTTATCTACATTTCAAGCTTGTCAGTTCAGGGTGTTCCCACTTATCTTAGCTAGCCCCAAAACATGCCAGCACACAGTCTCTCACAGCCCTGTTTACATTAACCTTGCACTCAAATCAGGCTGCCTGTCACACCTTTGTTTACAATTTAAACTTGCACTCAAATCAAGCTATAGGCAAGTTTACTCATGCCCAGCAAGATCTATGCCTACAAGAAGAAATTCTTGAATTGCTTATACACTAATACTAGGAGCCTGGACAACAAACAAGAGAAATTAGAATTGCTAATTTATGAACATAAATTCGATCTACTTGGTAATACTGAAACCTGGCGGGATGATTCACATGATTGGAATGTTAAAATCAATAGCTATAACCTGTTTAGGAAGGCTCAAGTGAGCAAAAGGGCTGGGGGAATGGTACTCAAACACGGCAATACCTGTTTCTGAGTCACTAACGCAGAAGAAAATGATCTTGAATGTTTATGGATCAATGTCCGAACAGAAGCACAAAATGGGGAACTAGTTGGTGTCTGCTACAGACCACCAAATCAAACAAGAGAACAGGATGACCATCTTGTTTTATATAATCTGTGTAGGGCAAAAAAATTGTGTGATCATGGGGGATTTCAGTTTGAGTGACAGATGCTCATGCTGTCAGTACCAAAACATCAGTGGAATTTCTAAACATAATAGATGACAATTTCCTAATTCGAAAAGTGTTGCAGCCAACATGGTGGAATTCTATTTTGGACCATGTCCTAACAGATGAAGAGGAACTGATCACCAAAGTAAAAGTTAATAGTACAGTAGGTACAAGTGATCATGACTTGATCACATTTAAAATGTGCAAGCAGAATGAAGTCCAGACCAGTAATATATATATATATATATATATATATATATATATATATATATATATATATATACACACTTTGCTCTTTTATAGGGCTAATTTCATAAGGCTGAAAACATTTGAGCCAATTCAGCTGGGAGGAAGAATTTAATCAGAAAAATTTGAATGATAATAGGGAATCTTTTAAGAACACCTTACTAGTTGCTCCAAAAGGCACAATCCCACAAATGAGGAAGAAGGCTGTGCTGGTTATGATTTAGAGAGGAAGTGAAGACAGCTGTAAATAATAATATATATCAAACAGAAGAAAGAGGAAGCTGATAGGAATGAAATTAATATCAGAAGTTAGGAATTGTAAAAAACTGATAAGGGAAGCCAAGGAACACAAGGTGAAATCTATTGCCAGCAGAGTTAAGGGCAAGAAAGAGTTTGTTACAATACATTAGGAACAAAAAGAATCCTGACAATGGTATTGATCCATTACTAGATGGAAATGGTAGAATTATCAATAATAATGCAGAAAAGGCAGAAATGTTCAATAAATATTTCTATTCTATATGGGGGGAACGGATGATATAGGCTACCTCTACACTACAGGGGGGAGTCAATTTAAGATACGCAAATTCAGCTACGTGAATAGCGTAACTGAATTCGACGTATCGCAGCCGACTTACCCCGCTGTGAGGACGGCGGCAAAATCGACCTCCGCGGCTTCCCGTCGACGGCGCTTACTCCCACCTCCGCTGGTGGAGTAAGAGCATCGATTCGGGGATCGATTGTCGCATCCCAAAGGGACGCAATAAATCGATCCCCGAGAGGTCGATTTCTACCCGCCGATTCAGGCAGGTAGTGTAGACCCAGCCATAGTCTCATCATATGGTGATAACACTCTTTGTATTCCGCTAGTATCTCTGGAGGATGTTAAACAGTAGCTTCTAAAATTAGACATTTTAAAATAAACAGGTTCCAGATAACTTGCATACAAGAGTTTTAAAAGAGCTGGCTCAGAAGCTCTCTGGACTGTTAATCTTGATTTTCAATAAGCCTTGGAGCATTGGGGAAGTTCCGTAAGACTGGAAGGAAGCTAATGTTGTGCCAATATTTTAAAAGGGTTAATGAGATGATCCAGGTAATTATAAGCCTGTCAGCCTGACATCGATCCCAAGCAAGATAATGGAGGGTTGACACAGGACTCAATTAATGAAGAATGAAAGGAGGGTAATGTAGTTAATGCAAATCAACATGGGTTTCTGGAAAATAGATCCTGTCAAACGAAGTTGATAACTTTTTTTAATGAGATTACAAGTTTGGTTGAGAAAGGAAATATTGTTGATGTAAAATACTTAGGATACACAGCTCTACAGCCAAAATGCTTCTGAAATAAATGTAGTCAAACTTTACTAATTCTGGGTCACTGAGAATGAAAATGATGCTTAAAATTGTTGATTGGCTCTAGTTTTCAAGATATGCTATTGGGTCAGTATATACGAGCCTTGACTTGGGAATGGCGGAGGATAAGTGAGTTATAAAGGGAAGGGATCTCAATTTAAACCAGAAATGACTAAAATACATCTTTGACTGGATCTATGACTAAATTTATGACTGGGTTTGGACAGTACTTGCTTTTTAGGCAAAACAATGAATGATGCAATCTGAAGCTGGTATTGTGTCATACATGATATGAATTGCATCATGTTATTCCTAGAAGTCATGGATGATGCAATCATAACGAAGCTTACATCACTCTGCTGAACAAATTGCCCTATATCAGCTCTAGAAATCATACAGGGTCATGCTCTCTTATTTGTCAGTGTTTGATTTTGCAAAGGGACACATTTCTGTTTAGCCAAAGTGAGCAGAGATGCCTTGTACTTGTGTGAACAGTGCAGATAACTTCTGCTATGTTTGTGGTGAAGTGACTTTTGCATCACAACAGTGCAATATAACCATTATAGTTAAGAAAGCCTATATTGTGGCTGCAAAATTGGAGATCAGGACAAGAGGTGGGCCCCGCTCATATGCTGCAACACTTGTGCAAAAAATCTTTGCCAGAGGTTGAACAGGAAAAGGAAATCTATGCCTTTTGCAGTACCAATGATTTGGAGAGAGCCAACAGATCATACCAGCAATTGTTACTTCTGCATGGTGCCTCCAGTTGGGAAAGGTGTGTCAAAGAAGAAAAAGTGGACTGTGCATTATCCAAACATTCCATCAGCTATACGCCCAGTACCCCACGGAGAAGGACTGCCGGTTCCTGATGCACCAGAATCATTCTCACTTGAGTCAGACGAGGAAGAGGAAGAGGATGAAACTTCTGGTCCTGAACCATCAATGTCACAGGATCCACATTTTCTCCCATCCTCCTCCTCTGAACCACACCTCATAACACAAGGTGAACTGAATGACCTTGTCAGGAATTTGGAACTACCCAAGAGTAAGGCAGAGCTGTTGGGCTCCAGACTACAGCAGTGGAATCTCCTGGCAGGTGATGTTAGGGTTTCCATGTTCCGTGACCGTCAAAAGGATCTTATCCCATTCTTCTTCATGGAAAGTGATCTTGTAGCCTGCAACAACATCGATGGTGTGATGGCAGCCCTCAACATTGTTCACGATCCAGATGAGTGGAGACTGTTCATTGATTCATCGAAGACGAGTCTTAAAGCTGTTTTACTGCATAATGGCAATGTTTTGCCATCAATTCCAGTTGGTCATGCAGTCCATATGAAGGAAACCTATGACAACATGAAACAACTTTTGAGGTGCATAAACTATGACCAACATCAGTGGCAGCTTTGTGGCGATTTGAAGGTTGTTGCTCTCTTGCTTGGTCTGCAGACTGGATACACAAAGTACTGCTGTTTTCTCTGTGAATGGGATAGTGTGCAAAAGATTCCCATTACATCAAGAAAGATTGGCCAATCCGACAGTCATTGGAGCCTGGGAGGAAAAGTGTTCAGCATCCACCACTTGTTGAATCAAGGAAGATTTTGTTACCACCCTTACACATCAAGCTGGGTCTGATGAAGAACTTTGTCAAGGCCATTGACAAAACACAAGCAGCTTTCAAGTACCTCTGTGGAAAATTTCCAAGGTTAAGTGAAGCTAAGATAAAGGAAGGTGTCTTTGTTGGTCCTCCGATTCGTGAACTTCTTTGAGATGATGCATTTGACCATGCACTGCGTGGCAAGGAAAAGACGGCATGGAAAGCCTTCCAGTTAGTGGTAATAAATTTTCTCGGAAACAACAAGGCAGACAACTACAGGTTGTTGATGGAAAACCTCTTCAAGGCATACAAAAGTCTTGGTTGCAACATGTCACTAAAGATACATTTTTTGCACTCTCCTCTAGATTTTTTTCCACCGAACTGCGGAGCAGTGAGCGACGAGCATGGCGAGTGATTTCACCAGGACATTGCAACAATGGAGAAACGCTATTAGGGCAAATGGAGCCCATCAATGCTTGCAGACTATTGCTGGACAGTGACAAAAGATGCTCCATTTAATGAATACAAAAGACAAGCCAAGAAGCGCCGAGTAGACACTGAATAGGACTAAACTATGTACATAATAGTTTTTTGCCTTTTGTTTCATAATAAATTTTATTTATATAACCCTTTTGCTGATTTTTAAAGTGTTACATAAACAGGACAGGTGAACTATTATCATGTAAAGTAACCATAAACACATGAAAAGACCTACAATTTATGATTAAAACTCTACTATCTACAAATATACATAGACATAAAATGTAAAAACTTAAATATCTTAGAAACAGTAGCCAATCAGTTGTTTTAATTGTCATATTTGAATTCAGCACATCAAAATACATAATAAATAGCACATTTTATCTCTGAAGCAGACGACTTCTCAAAAATTGTAGACCAGTCATACCATGAGGTGTTTGACCTAAGGGCCTGATCCATTGCCCAGTGACTTCTATTAACTTCAGTGGGCATTAAATCTCCCTCGAAGGATATGTCTACAGTGTAAATAAAATCCTGTAGCTGGCCCATGCCAGCTGAGTCAGGCTCCAGGGGCTCAGGCTAAGGGGCTGTTTAATTGTGGTGTAGATTTTCGGGCTTGGGTTGGAGCTTGGGCTCTAGGGCCCTGTGAGGTGGGAGGGTACAAGAGCTTGGGCTGCAGCATGAATCCAAACTCCTACACCGCAATTAAGCAACCCCTTAGCCTGAGGGGCCAGCTGCCAGTGTTTAATTGCAGTGTAAACATACCCACAGTGGTTTACTCTGCTTTGTGTGTTCTACCCCTTCCTAACCCTGTGTCAGTGTCATCTATTTAGATTGTAAGATCTTTTTGAGGAGGGACTATTCACTACACAGACCCCATTTTTGGTTGGCCCATACGCACTGCAGGAATAAATGTAATTAATACATAATAATCAATAATAAGTGTATGGAAATCTCTAGACATAAGGCTACCCTAACCATAGGCTCCACCCCTTCAGTCCAGTCCTAGTTTTAAGTAGGGCATATTCCTCCAGCCTTTTTTCACTGTTCTTTAATTCCCTTCACCCTATTGTTTTCCCCAAACCCCAAAACAAAACAGATTCTAATTAATCCAAGAATAACTTCACTACCAGGATCTCTCTAAAGAGAAAACATAGGTGTGGGCCTCTCTCTTAGGGTAGGTCTACACTTACCTCCGGGTCCGGCGGTAAGCAATCGATCTTCTGGGATCGATCCCGGAAGTACTCGCCGTCGACACCGGTACTCCAGCTCGGCGAGAGGAGTACGCGGCATCGACGGGGGAGCCTGCCTGCCGCGTCTGGACCCGCGGTAAGTTCGAATTAAGGTACTTCGAATTCAGCTACGTTATTAACGTAGCTGAATTGGCGTACCTTAGTTCGAAATGGGGGGTTAGTGTGGACCAGGCCTTTTTGTTATCACTATGAGCTAGACAGGTGGGGATCCACAGCAGGAAGCTTGGGCTGGTTCCTATACCTCACTGATCACTAATGTCATAAACATGAGTAATAGATGATGTGTGGGGAGTCTCATGCACAGTCAGCCAAAAGCTGCATGAAAACCACTTTTAGCAAATGGTGGTTGTAAAATGTGTTTAAAACCACTTCAAGAAATAAGATTCAGCCCATAGTGAGGACAGGGCCTAAAGCATGATTTCAGTGCACTTATAATATAGTTCTGATATAAAAGTATCTTTGTTCACTGGTCAGGGAAACTATGCTAAGCAATTACTGTGTTTAATCAGCATGGTTTGAACCACAGGATTCAGACCCTTCTATTTACGTGGAGTTCCATTGACTTCAATGTCAATCCTTCAATCCTGTTGCAGGGTTGGGTCCTTAGCATGGACAGTGGCTAAGTGTGAGTGTGTATTTTAGCAAAGCCTCCATAGTTCTTGGCTCTGTTGCTTAATAACTGAGTATGATACAAGTACTGAGCTGAAGGTATTGCCAGTTGTGAATAATATAGACACTATAATTTATGAAAATAAAAGAGATACTTTACTGGTTGTGCTCTGTCTCTCTATCTCAAAAGTATGATAGAAGCTATTCCTATATGCTACTGAAAGAGTACAATCCTTTGCTTATCCACTCAGCTTTTTTCCCCATCCCATTTCACATTGGGCTTGCGGGGTGTATGAAAATATCCAGCCAATATTTGCTGAATCAGAAACAGTATTTAACTGTCTACTGGCTTTACTACAATTGTTCGTTGACTATTACACTTTTCTCTGTAAAGTGCTCAGATATTTTCTCCCAGCAATAGCACTACCATTATAAAATCAAGTACAAAGGATTTTGAGGGTGCGAGGGGAAAGGTAGCTTTCCAAATTTGTGCAGGTGTGAAAATGCAAAACAAAAGGAAAAAAATCAATTAAGATTTAGACCAGACAAATCCTAAATTACTAAAAGAGTTTCCCTTTGACATCTTGGTCATCAGCTGCAACCATTATCTGGGGATAAATCAATTTGTAGCAGCTGCAGACAGCTATTTGAGTCCAGGGCCAGAACAGCTTAATTGGAGAAGCATGTTAAAAGTTAAAAGGCCAGAGTCATGCTGAGTACACAAATAGATTTTTTTGGGGATGGGATGCGGGGAGAAAATCCCTAAAATGCATCATGTCATCTTTGCTAATCTAAGGATATGTCCAGCTCCTGATATTTGCTGATTTGATTTGCTTCCTCCTATTTCCTATTTATAAAAATTATGCAGATTGCAGTATGTTGAAGTTGTCCAAATCCAGTTTGTGTGTCACAGTCAACTGCTTCCTCTTATTAGAACATAATTTAATGTGATTGGCAACAATAGTTTTATGTTCTTTTAATCTTGGATGGAGGGTGAAACTGGTTTCCCAAAATGCTACAACCAGTTATCTAAGATTCTTGTAGGGTTCTTACAGGATAGAAAATCTTTATTAATAGTGTCACAGACTTTAGAGACAAACCTTTTAAGTCCTCTTAGAACCTGGTTTACTTTTTCCGTACTAGCGGGAATGCAGAATCAATTATAGCTGCCTTCCCTCTTATTGGAGTCTTCTCTACATCATTACATTAGATTCCCTTTATTTTTGAATGTTTGTCATAGATTCTCTGAATATCCTGAATTTTTTTTCCTTTGAAACTGCAAGGATTAGCCACAATCAGTTAGTTGTGATCTGATATAGCAACTCTTTTTTGAAATGTGCATTTTTGTAAACATATAACTATACTCTTTTGCAGTCATGGGTGTGTTGCAGAGTTGAACAACATTCTGCATACACCCATCTAAAGCATGGTCCTTTTATGTCAAATGCTTTCAGAATAATTTTGGTGCCAAATATATATTTGGCTTCAAATGCTGTTTTCTATTCATTGTTGTGCATATAAACTATGTTTTCCTTGCCATATCTCAGTGTTTGGTTATAGCTGCTGCCTGCTGGTGATGCATTTTAATAATTCTAGCATGACCACACACACACACACAAAACCAAAATTGGTCATTTTTCAGGAATGGAACAGCAGCTATGGATTTGTGACCTGAAGTTGGTGACATGAATGAATTTTGGTAGTATAACAATAGAAGCCAACTGTGAAAAATCAGTTCTAGTAAAAACATGCACTGTAGTGATTTTGGTGTTCTGGGGAAAGCATTTCCAGTGGGCTGAGAATCGTTGGCTGAGGACCCAGGATGGACTTGGATCTAGCCACCCTGAGAGCACAATCTAGAAGAGAAGCTTGGCAAGATTCCTTAGGGAAGACAAACACTAGGGTTGTTTCCATTTGGGGAATAGTTTAAATGTGATGGAAGAAAAGTTATCAGTCATAAGACAGTATTATATTTTTTGAATCTATGTATCTTGTGCTTACTGATAGATGCTACAGCAGTATGCATGTGTGAGAGAGAGAGAGAGAGAGAGAGTGCATGTGGAAGTATGGTTATGTAACAAGGCGATATGTCAGTGATCTCAACCTTTTTGATAAAGGGACTTCACGCTCCTGTAATGCCCAGCCTATCTAGCTGGGACCACATTTCTATTGAGCAATATAGTAAGGACGAGTGGTTTAGACCCCAATGATGAGAACCCATGTAATATGGTATTTACAAAGTGTTGTTCTTGCTTTGTAAAACTTGGATATCGAAGGTTGAGTCTCTGGTCTTCACAGTATTATTTGTTGAAAAAGTGACCTCTGAAAATTTTTGAATATTACCACACAATAATATACTACACATCAATTTACTGAAGATAAAGAAGCTGTGATCTACACAATATCTGCACCAAGTTCACTGGATATTAAATTGTTTGGATCTCATTTACCAATGCAGTTCCAAGACAGTGGTTCTTGCATTATGTCAACTGTGAGTGAAAATCATGGAAGTTTATGAATAGGACAGGGGTCTGGAGGAGCATACCTAGATAACAGAAAAAAACAGAGAGAATTTTCCCTTCCTGAACCAGGTAAGTTTGACCAAAAAGGGGAATGAAGGTTCCCTATCAGCAGAAGAGGGAAGAGACATGCAAAGTATGTTAATTTGCAAGTACATAGCATGGAGGCCCTAGAAACAACATGCGGGGGTCTGCACTATAGGATCCACACCAGTTCAAAGACTGCCCACATATGCAAAGTAGGGCTGTCAAGCAATTAAAAAAATTAATCCCAATCAATTGCGAGATTAATCGTGCTGTTAAACAATAATAGAATACCATTTATATAAATATTTTTGGACATTTTCCACATTTTCAAATATATTGATTTCAATTATGACACAGAATACAAAGTGTACAATGATCTCTTTATATTTATTTTTATTATAAATATTTTCACTGTAAAAATAAAAGAAATATTATTTTTCAATTCACCTAAGACAAGTACTGTAGTGCAATTCTTTATCACGAACTTACAAATGTAGAGTTACATACAAAACATAACTTTTTTATTTTTGAATTCAGTGTAAAATTTTAGCACCTGCAAGTCCACTCAGTCCTACTTCTTGTTCAGCCAATCACTCAAAGAAGTTTGTTTACATTTCCAGGAGATAATGCTTCTTGTTTACAATGTCTTCTTGCCTGCTTCTTGTGTACAATGTCACTTGAAAGTGAGAACACCTGAAAGTTTGCATGGCACTGTTGTAGCCAGCATTGCAAGATATTTACGTGCCAGATGCACTAAAGATTCATATGACCCTTCATGCTTCAACCATCATTCCAGAAGACACGCGTCCATGCTGATGGTGGGTTCTGCTCAATAACAATCCAAAGCAGAGCGGACCGACTCATGTTCATTTTCATCATCTGAGTCAGATACCACCAGCAGAAGGTTGATTTTCTTTTTTGGTGGTTCGAGTACTGTAGTTTCCGCATCAAAGTGTTGCTCATTTAAGACTTCCAAAAGCATGCTCCACATCTCGTCCATGTCAGATTTTGGAAGGCACTTCAGATTCTTAAACCTTGGGTCAAGTGCTGTAACTATCTTTAGAAATCTCACATTGGTACCTTCTTTGCGTTTTGTCAAATCTGCAGTTAGTGTTCTTAAAACGAACAACATACTGGGTCATCGTCCAAGACTGCTATAACATGAAATATATGGCAGAATGTGGGTAAAACACAGAGCAGGAAACATTAAACTCCTTGGGGGAGAATTGTGTCACAAGTTTAATTTACGCATTATTTTTTAACGAGCATCATCAGCATGGAAGCATGTCCTCTGGAATGGTAGCCAAAGCATGAAGGGGCATACGAATGTTTAGCATATCTGGCATGTATATAATTTGCAATGTTGGCTACAAAAGTGCCATGTGAATGTCTGTTCTCACTTTCAGATGACATTGTAAATAAGAGGGCAGCATTATCTCCCATTTATGTAAACAAACTTGTTTGTCTTAACAATTGGCTGAACAAGAAGTAGGACTGAGTGGACTTGTAGGCACTAAAGTTTTACATTGTTTTGTTTTTGAGTGCAGTTATGCAACAAAAAAATTCTACATTTGTAAGTTGCGCTTTTCATGCCTAGGGCAGCAAAAAAGCCAGAGCTGGCCCTGCAGAAGGGTACAGTGTGACTGAGGGAAGCTGGATAGCCTCAGGGAAATATAGTGGCAGCTGTGTGTTCAGAGAAAACTCCTACATGAGAAGAGAAGAAACTAGGGTTCCACAGTGCAGTGTAGGCCCAATTACTGTCTCTGGTAGGTTACTTAGCTAAATCTATTGCCAAAAGCAGAGGAGACCTTGGTTTTAGAACCATTCAGGCCTGTCTCATACAGATATGCTAGCTGCAGCAGATTCTTCCCACAACCAGTAGTACCATGCTCTAGTCCTGGTTCATGGATCATGGGGCAGCAACATTCAGAATATAGGTAACCTTCATGTCATGGACTTTTCTAAGGATTGTATCACTTGTTCTAGGCAAGGATCCCAAACATGCATGGAAATGAGGGGTGGTGGTGCTGAAATCAAAGTGCTGAAAGAAACCCATCTGGGAGATTTGTAATGCTTGGTCTGGGCCTTCGGATGGAGCTGGGGCACATGGTCTAAAACTCTTGGGCTCATAGGACATCTAAACATCAATATCTGACTGATAGCTCCAATATTTTATGTAAGAAGAAGTCTATGCCACAGTCCTGCTCTACATGGCATATGTGCTCCAACAAAGCCAGGGCCTTTTCCAAGTAATGGTGTCAGTAGACTTGTTGCACAGGGAGTATGGAAAGAAAATTGATTCCCTCTTGGTAAGTTGACAAACCCCATTGATGAAGGGCCTTTGTGCAGTGCCCATTAAGGGGTAAATAACAGTGACGTGAAAGGTGAGGAAAGAGAAGAAATCCTTATCCATCATTATTATCAAGATAGGTGGAAGATGCTTCTTTCACTGAATCATCTATAATGTGTTGCCTGAGAATTTATAGAGAAACATAGTAGTCTTTAAGATCAATAGTATTGGCCCCATGTGGTAGAGTCATAAAGTCATAGAATCATAGGGTTGGAAGGGATCACAAGGGTCATCTAGTCTAATCTCCTTCCAACATACAAGATTTGTTGTGTTTAAACCATCTGAGACAGATGGCTATCCAGCCTCTTTTTGAAAACCTCCAGTGAAGGAGCTTCCATGACTTCCCTAGGGGTCTGTTCCATTGTCCTACTGTTTTTACAGTTAGGAAGTTTTTCCTGAGTTTTCATCTAAAACTGTTATTCTGTAGTTTGAACCCACTGCCTCTTGTCCTGCCCTCTCTCGCAAGAGAGAACAAATTTTCTCCATCTTTTTTTTTTTGGCAGCCTTTCAAGTATTTAAACACCACTATCATGTCGCCCTTTAATCTCCTCTTTTCAAAACTAAACATACCCAGTTCCTTCAGCATTTGCTCATATGACTTGCTTTCCATCCCTTTGATCATCTTTGTTGCTCACCTCTGGATCCTTTCCAGTTTCTCTACATCCTTTCTATACATTGGTGACCAAAACTGGACACATTTCTCCACCTGAGGCCAAACCAGCACTGAGTAAAGTGGTACTATAACCTCCTGTGACTTGCATGCTATACCTCTGTTAATGCAGCCCAAAATTGCATTTGCTTTTTTTGCAACAGCATTGCATTGACAACTCATAGATTCTAGGACTGGAAGGGACCTCGAGAGGTCATCGAGTCCAGTCCCCTGCCCTCATGGCAGGACCAAATACTGTCTAGACCATCCCTGATAGACATTTATCTATCATGTTGAGGTTGTGATCCACCACAACTCCCAGATCCTTCTCAGCAGTGCTGTTGCCAAGCCAGTTATCTCCTATTTTGTATTTGTGCAGTCTCAGCTTACCAATTCACCCCAATCATGTTGGCGGGGTGGGGGGTGTAGGATGCTCAAGTTGGCTTTGAACCTATGAGCCCTCTGAATTTGCTCTTGGGTACAGGAGAAACAACACTCCATGCCACTGAAATCAAGGGGAAATTATTAAAAACCCTTGGATATAGCAGTCTGCATTGGTTTTGAAATGAAGGCACACTTCCTTTGTTCTCAGGCACCATTCTGGTGCTTAAGGTGTACAAAGGCTTCCTCCTGAGGTACTATCTAATAAGTGATTTTATGAGGTGTCTGGAGGTCTTGTTCTACAAAATTAGGAGAAGCAACTGGCTAGCAATGAGGTGATAGATTTGGTATCCCTACTGATGGACTAGCCACTGCCAAAAGGAAAGACTTACCTACTTGGTGACTCTTGTGTTTTGGAAGACCATCAGAGGAAGATCACATAGGTGACAAGAGGTATCTCCTCCTAAGATGTAGATTTTTGGGATGTCTAATTGTTTTGAGAAAGGCTATTCAGAACGGAATTGGGAGCAACACAGACAGGGCTTTGCTTGTTTAATTCCCATATGGGCATGTGACGATGGTCACTATTCTTGCATTCCTGATGATGTTTATAAGTATCCTGATGATGTTTATAAGTATCTCCAGGCAAGTTTGTTTCTGGTTGCAAGGAGAGAAGCTAAAATAAAAACAAATAGAGAGAAAGACTGATGAGTCTTCTCTGGAAATATCAGCTCGCACAAACTCCTATCATTAATCATAAAGAACCTCCCAGCAGAAGGGGAGGGGCAACTTGGCACCTAGGGGGCAGGGCATATGACAGTAGAGTCCAAAGCAGTGGTTCTCCACCTTTTTCATACAGAAACCCCATGTTACAACAAAACAAAAATGTTGGGAACCTCATCAGGTCTAGCCATAAACAGAGGGAGGTCACCAATCCCCTATGACCTGGTTACAAACCCCAGGCTGAGAACCTATGGGATCAGTGAAGACAGACTAAGCAGTGCAATGCAGCTGAAGTGTATGGGTGAATGTAGCCCAGGAAATTTAGTGTTTCATTCAAGTGAAATTAAATCTAAACGTTCTGCCTGCAACATACCATTGGATTTAGATAAATTTTCTGTATAAAGAAGTGCAGCAAACCAGCAAACACTACAACAGGGTTGATTAATGAATAGGATGGCATAATGCTACCTTAGCCTCGCGATGCAGTTACTGCCCGGGCTTGCTCCAAGGGAAACCTCCTGTAATTAACACGACTCTTTGCCCTTTAACTTTTAACATGCTTCCTAATTAAGCTAGTCAGAACCTGAGCTTCACTATCTGGCCACAGCTACTGCAAAGTGATTTATCCTATGGTGGTGGTCAGTATTGCCAACTCAGTGTCAGAGAAGAGCATTTATTTAACTATTTGGATTATTTTTATCCCTGCACCATTCATTTGTACATTTGCACAAGTTTTGCAGTGGAAACTTAGCTTTTTTATTTTAGCTTTGAATTATCATATTTATATATAGGACATCTCTCTCTCTCTCCCTATAAATAAATATATAAATGGATAGAAATTATAATGCGTTTCAAATTGACGTGTCTTGCTTATATTTTTGAAACCCCTACTCCATTAGTCATTCTCAGAAGAATGAAAGCTGAAAGCCATAATAAAGCACAAGGAAAAGTGATCACTGTATGCAGACATGATATCAGTTTGTATAAGGAGGTAACACAAATGGATTTTTGTTATCAAAATTGTATTATATTTCAATTATCTGCCTTTATAGACATACTTATCTTTCTACAGTACTTTGAGATCTTTGAGTCAAAGGTGCTATATAAATGTATAGTATTATTGTAATTATTTTATATTGTATCTTGCAGTCATAAAACTCAGCATTTAGCATTAATGTTGTTTGTTTTTCTCTTCTCTGGAGAATAGATGTTATTAATGATTAAGATAATATTGCTTTGGGAAGAATTCTTAGGTTTTCCAAAATTTCTGATATTACAATGTACCAGAGAAATCTTGCTTCCAAAGACCACATTGAATATTTCAGATATGTATCACAGGGACCCACCTCACAATTTTTGCTCAGATATGTGTGGGCATCTGAAGACTGAACAGCATAATCTGCCCACACTTGATTTTGGTTGGTCACTGTAACTGTTTTGATATTAGAGGGTGTTAACAAAGCACAGGTGTTGCACACTCTAAATTAGGATTGGCTGTCGAATTCAAAAGTCATGGTAATTACACAGCTGTTTTAAATTGTGGTTAAGTGGTCTAAAATTGCCAAGAAACCCCACCCACATTCAGTACTGTCTAAATGGAAAGGATGTGTATACAATGATTATGAGGTTTCATATGAATCCCCCAAGCCATAAAGTAGAATTTCGTAATTGTCAGCTGGACTGTGCTGTGCTCATTTAAAATAATTAGAGTGCAGCAGCTTCAACAGACCAGACTTTATTTATTTATACACACACACACACACACACACACACACACACACACACACATACACCTCAGTACAGGTTTTTATCAGTTACTATCGTCTTTCTGTTCATTTCTGACACCAGCATTCTGCCAGTCTGGGGAATGGGGAGGGAGAGGAGAAAGGAAAGAAAGGTATTATCTTTAATGTACACAAGTAATTCAGCCCTAAAGAGCCAGGATAAACCAGCCCCAATGTGTGAGATGGATGGAAACAATTAACCAAAGAAATCCAAACTACATATATACATTTTATATACATATAAAAAAGGAAAGAAAAAAAATCTTCCTTCCTTTCTTTCCAAGAGGGGTAGCTGAAATCTTTCTTAATTACCGCTTATTTCAATGACAGAATTGTAATTTATCATTTAGTTGTAATTTGACATATGTTCACACCTTTGCCATTTCCAATTTCCTCCTTCATTCTAATTGTCTGCTTCACTCGCCTGTCATGCGCTCCTCTTGGGATTAATTCGAGCTGTCTGTCTGCACCAAGCTACCAGCACACTTGGGGCTGCCGAGAGCGTGACAGTGTCAATGTGCGCACAGTTTATCTTAGGCATTACCCAGCCATCACAGTCCTGCATCCTCTCTTCCCCACATTGTTTATTGTTTATTCCATTTTACATTTGTGACTTTTCAATGTTTTATTAGACGCTAATTATGCTCTTGGCTGTCAACTTGAAAAGAGAGAAAGCATTATGTTAATTACTGGGGGAGGGGCCCTCAGAAGAGGTAATAAATGGACCAGTAGATGTCTCTCTCTGTCTCTAACATACACACAAGATTTAAATGCTCTTCCTTCATCTTTCGCTACAGCTGTTTGTATGCTCTCTCTCTCACACACTCACCACTCCACCCTCATTATAAAGCGTTCAGTTATGGTGCACACATGCCCTCCCTCTTGCTCTCTAACATAAGGTTACTGGGTATGAGATTTCCTCCACATTAAAACTGCCTGTTGTAAAAATAACATTCCCCATTATACTTTAGGGGCCAAATTCATTATTGGTGCCACTCCATTGACCTCACCAGGGATGAATTTGGCTCAGAATGTTTGGTTGCTAAGAATGGTAATATAATAGGGACGGTCATTTTATACCCTGCCCATGAGTATGTACCAGGGCTAAAAATTAACTTGTTAGCCGATGCTTCTGTCACTAAGAAATGGCTTGTGCTCTTCCCTCCCTTACAGGCCTTACTCAGCCCATCCAGATTCAGCAGCAGTCTCCTTCCTTCCTTCCTTTAATTACTCACACAACAAACAAAGCGACATTCAGCCTTACATATGGATGCTGCCATTGTCTCTCTTTTGCTGCTGTTTTACAAGGGTTTTATAATAAATAACACTATGCATTTCATGCCCTGTCCCCTTTCCTCATGGTACTTCTGAGCCCAATGTCCTTCCCTTTTGCCACTTTCCAGAAAGACCCTGGGCTCAAGGGTCTCTTTAGGAGTAGAATAGTATCAGGGGGTAGCCGTGTTAGTCTGTATCTACAAAAACAACAAAGAGTCTGGTGGCACCTTAAAGACTAACAGATCTGTTAGTCTTTAAGGTGCCACCAGACTCTTTGTTGTTTTAGGAGTAGAATGTGTGCAATGGAAGAAGATGCTTCTTAAATACTACAAACAGGAAACTGCACTTTATCATCCCATCACAATCATGTAAATTTGCAATGTGAGCAGCAACCAGTGGGTTCAAAGAGGCTGACTTTTCCATAGAAGAAGGTAACATTAATGCTAAAAAATAACAATAATACTCAGCTCTCATATGGCACTTCTCATCCATAGATTTCCAAGTGTTTTACAAAGGAGGGTAAGTGTCTATCTCCATTTTATATAGAAGAAAGCTTAGGGGCCAGGAGATGGAGTGACTTGACCAAGGTCACAAGGCAGATTGGTGGTAGAGCAGATACAACAGAACCCTGGTCTCCTGCCTGCCAGTCCAGAGCCCCATATATTTGATCAAGCTGCCTCTCTGGTGCCTTTACTTACCAAATTGTCTGTAACAGAGGAACCCCCTGAAATCTCTATTAAGCATCACACAGAGGCAGTGGTAGAGTTGATGACATTGGCTGAAGTTGGTGAACAGAAGAAGTGTGAAAGACGAGTGGGAAGATAATGGGAATGAAGGCTCAGGGAAGATAACCACCCATGCAACTGTGATAAATCAGAGATGTTTGAAAAGAAATGCTCAACTAACTCTAGTCTGAATGTACACAAACACCATTGCTCTGCCTATATATAACAGTACTGCACATAGGCACACTTGGGTACAGCAAGTCAGATGCTCTATCAGCTCTGAAATGCAGCTCTTCTTAACGACGCAGATATTGTATGGTTACCCGCAACAATCCAAATACTCAGCATCACAAGAAAATGAACAAGGATCATATCCGTAACAGATAAATGAGGCATACAGCCCAACCTGTAACAGAGACAGTTATTCCTTCGGTTATTCCTAAACACCAGAAATCCAACATTCTAGCACATACAGGTTCCTTTATATGGATATTGGCATCATGGTATCATTACGACATTCATACCTAAGTCATATTATATTAAGCACTGCTATATCCTGTTAGACCTCCCCCTCCCCCTTGATGAGCTCCACATGTAGAATGACAAAGGTACAAGATAAAAAGTGTCCTGGACACATATATTGACTTTGTGCCCTTCCCACCCCGCCACTATGGCATATAGAGAAGGCCAGAAAGGTTATGTTGTTTCTTTGTTTGTTTGATTCCTGCCAGTTTTTGATCTTAAAAATATCAGGAACATCAAATCTTATCTTTTCTGTTTTTCCATGAGAACTCTTTGGATGACTCAGAGATGTGGACTGTTTTACAAGTCCTTATCCAAAGGGACATGGATACTGAATGTTTAATAAAGAAACCTTTTCTCCTGGAGATCTGAGTTAAATAGCTGTTAATAAAAACAACAAAGAAAAACTTCCAAGTGTTTTAAACAGTTGAAATAATAATCACTTCCCATCTCAATTATTCACCTTTTGTTTGCTTGGCTTCCCTGGCTAAAGCAAGGATCTTCCAACTTGGCTTGTTTAATAGTACTTGTTGAGCCTTAAAAACAAGCCAAGTCTGAAAATAATCAGTTCAGTAGTTTCAGAGCTATGAATATCTAAATTTGGCAATTTTACATCTACAAACTGAGGCCAAGCCAACAAGAGATTTGCCTGAGCTTGGACTGTATAATAACTGCAGGATTTGACCCTCGAAAAATTCGAACGGAAATGTATTTGATTTATTGATGGATGAGTTAAAGCTACATTTGTTAGCTCCAAAAGCCACATAGTCCTGTAGCTTCAAACTGTCCTGGAACTGCAGCTCTTTCTTTCAAGGAGCCTTTGCAGGACTGAAGCTCTGCTACAGTTTGAGGCACTTTCAAACTGCAGTGACAAAATTGTCAGAGCTCTGTAAGCCAGTTGCTCCAGTTTGAGAAATGTACAAGCCCTGCTGTTGGAGCTTGAAAGTTTTGCATAATTCTAACCAATGGCCACATTGCCCATATCAATCCTGCTATATGTAGTTTGTCCAGGATATTAATCCTGTGATGTTCTAGGGTCTGGATATGTGTTCACTGAAATAGTATATTTTATAGTAACATAAGAACTCTTATAACAGTACTTGGAACACAAATTTTTAAAAAGCCAAAATAATAATAATAAAAAATCCCAAAAAACAAACATCCACCCAAAACAAGCAAAGAAACCACCCTACTCCCATTTTTTAAGATGAACCCCCACCACAATTTTTAAACGAAAAGGTTTTTAAAAGTTTGTATTTGCCAGTGTATTTTAAATGTGCCTATTGCCACCTCCAGGCACAAAATGTAAAATCACTTGCAATTAAATTCTAAAATGACACAGTGTCAAACTGAAAAACTCCACATACCATTCCAAAACTAGCTCCCCCCCAATCCATCCCATTAGGGAAAAGCCAGAATAAATTGGTAGGCCTTACAGCATACCCTGGAGGTCACACACTTGGACCAAGGAGCAAGGTGAATTCCAGAATGGAGTGTCCTCCACTCATCCCACATGCAGGCATAAAAATCTAGTGACTGTTAGCTCCAACATCTACATCTATTTTTAATATAGTGTATTTGGATTTCCTATACCTTTAGCTAAGTGTTTTGAGCCTATCCTTAATGGCTCTGAGTGCTTTTGTAACTATTTTAAATATATAGAAACAAAGATAAAATTCTGAAAACACAAAACCACCCAACTAAAAATAATACTCGCCCCAACATTAATATTAACCCCTCACACTGGACTGTCCTATGTCCTTCAGCACATCACCTTGGCAACCGACCAAGAAAATAGACGAGCTAAACAGTGTAAGCTAGAGGTCAACGCATCTGGGCTGCGATGAATCCTGGAACAATGAATTCCAGAATCAAAAACCTGTGTAACATTGAATAAAACCCAGTTTGGCTGGAGAGAAGAGAGAGTGATTTTTAAACTGTAGAAGTGCTCATTCTGAATCTGTCTGGCATCTAGAAACATCTGGTTCACAAAGAGCATGCTTGCTTATTTGGGCATACAGAGGTATTCCATAGTGATGCCAATATTAACATTAAATCATCTTATCTGTCGAGAGTTGCAGTCCTCTGCAGGTTTGCTGGCAACTCATGGGGAGCAAGTGCTGCAGCTTTATAGACATCTACCAATGCCCTAATTATTGCACCTGCTGAATACTATGTGGTAGCTTGGGGCTCCAGGCATCACTGTGGCAAGTTGGACTCAGTGGTTAACTCTGACCTTCCTATCATCACGTGTATGACCAGGACAACTCCGGTTTCCCACTTTTCAGTGCTGGCTGTCATTGCTGTCATGATTGATTAGATGTGATGGCAGGACCCTAGCTGCATTACTGCACACAGCCAACTGTCAAGACACCTTACTTCACAATTTCATCTCAAAGCCGGTTAAAATCAAGACATTCCTTTCTGAAATAGTTGAGCCCCCCAGACAGTGCATCAGACACAACTTTTCTCTGTAACAATGGCGGCAGGTGATGTGGGACTATATTTTGAATCCATGGTGCGTTTCTCGTTAGATCGACAACTCAGATCTGCATCCCCTAGTCTCCCTGGATCAGCTTTTGCATATCCCTCAGAACATCCCTATGAGCTGAAAGATCCTTCTTCAATGCAACAGGATACATTGTGGTCATGGGAGGTTTAGCCTACATCTTTCCTGTTGGGGTTGCTTGAGCACCCCATCCTGCCTCTGCTCAAGTACAAAGAGCGTGCCATCTGGTTATGGACTGTCCTCTTTATCATCTTGATGGTGGGTGGATGCACTTGGTGTCTCTGAATGGTGTTGGCATGATAGAGTAGCTACAGTACTTACCCAGCATCTAAATCATTTTTTGTGCTGTCAGAAACCATACACCAGAAGAAGATCCTATCTGTATAATTACCCCCATGCTAACAACATGTTATTTACTCCCTCAGAAAATTCAGCAGACTCTCAGGGGTCAGTTAATAAATGTAAAGAATTGGGACTGTGCCTCACTGCAGCTGAAAAGGAGGAGTCACAATGTAAAAATATGGCCAGATATAACAGAGAATAGCACTGAAGCAGAGTGTCCTGAGGTCTGTGTAACTCCTGGACTAGAACTACGGGCAGGGGGCTATTCGTCTCTTCTCTGCTCTATCTACGCTGTCTCAGCAACTGAGGGAATCTGAGGAAGCAATGCAAATCTTCTTCTCTGCTTTGTCACCTGTGCTCCACTGATGGCTTCAAAGAGCCATGCAAGCTATCTCAGCTGGAAGGAGTTGCTTGGGACTCTGAAGTGGTAACATCAGGTGGCATGTGAAGATTCGATGAGCGTATCAGTGGGTAGCAGTGCTGATAGGCCTTTGTAGTCTGTTTGAACCTGTGTGATAGTCTGCTTTTGGCCTCTTGTCTACCCCTTAGACAGTGTGTTACTATGCTCTATAGGACGCTACGTGGTATGCTATGCTAAATTGACTAGCATTTCTGAAATGATATTTGTGCCCTGATCTGCTTTCTTTCTGGGGCTCTTTTCTTCTCTTTTGGATTAATTGCTATTATTGTGAATTTTTCACTGTCACTGGGAAGTTTTTATGCAATTTCAAGTATGTTTGGTACAGTAGTTCCTATTGCAAACAAACCATCATGGAACTCATTGACTGTTACTTTAACCCTAGCTGTCTATCTCCTTTTCTTTCAATTTCTTGAATGTGTCATTATGGTTCACATTTTAAATCCCCTTCAATTACACCTGCTTATGGGATGTTTCAGGCCACATCTGCAATGCAGCCAAGACAGCTTTGATTGTATGGGTTTAACATCCTGTTGGAAGCAAAACTGAATGGATTTACAGTTACTTTGATTCACCTTAACACCTGCTTTCTGTGCTATCACCCTTTCAACATTATTTCAATATTTAGGGCTTGTCTACATGGGGAAGTTAGTGTGCAGTGAGTGATGGTGTGAATTTAAAGCACACTAGTTACTCCGCACTAACTTCCCATATGGACACTCTTACTGCACACTAAGAGCGGACTCAGGCCATTTACCTTAATACACATCCAAAGAGCATTAAGCTAATGCTCCCGCTTAGTCAACAGGGAAAAGTTAAGGTTACTGTTGAAACCTTAGATGCTGCATTTTCTGACTTCTGATCGTTTTAACTACATAGCCTAATTTTTTAAATCTAATATCCTATTATATGTATATGCATCCGAAGAAGTGGGCAGTAGCCCACGAAAGCTTATGCTCTAATAAATTTGTTAGTCTCTAAGGTGCCACAAGTACTCCTGTTCTTTTTGCGGATACAGACTAACACGGCTGCTACTCTGAAACCTATCCTATTATTGTTATTAATTTATTCATATTACAGTAGCGTCTAGAAGTTTCAACTGAAATCAGGGCTCCAGTGTGTTGGTAAGAAAAAATGCCTGCCCTATTATAGCTTATAATCTACAGCCCCTATCTTGCAATCACTTATGCACATGCTTAACTGAAACCATGTGAACAGTCCCATTGACATAAGCATGTGCATAAGTGTTGGCAAACTAAGGACCTATATAGACATGTCAAACAAAGAGTGGGAGAAAGGAGGTATTACATTCCACGTTTTACAGAGGGATAACTAAGGCAAAGAGAGCGATTGACTAACTTGCCCAAGGACACCTTTATGATTCTATGATACACATGATACAGAGGAGGGAATGAACTGAATTCAGATCTGCTGATCCCCAGTCCAGTTCTTAACAACAAGACCATCCTTTGTCTCCTAGGGTTTCTACTAAAACCTTTATTAATCCTAGGGTTTTTAATAAAGCAAAATAGTGAAAAACAAAATCTATACCTATTTGACCAGCAGAGCTTGTAAACTCTTTGCTACACAGATTTTCAGCTTCCAGAGCTTAGTAACTCCTCTGACTTTTCCAGTAAATCTTGAGGCCCAGCTCCTCAGTGGTATAAATACCATTGAGAATCTGGGCCTGAATTTCTTGAACCAAACCGTTTCTTGAAAATAACTAGTTTCATGTGGCTGCACAGTGTGTTTCTATTTAAATGGATACCTGTAGATTTTGGAAAATTTTCTGTTGCACATCAACATACACAATTTCAACTAGTCGTATCCTTATCCAATCAAAGCCATCCCCCCCACCCAAATCTAGCAAAACACAACCTTCCCTATTAACGAATACCTTCATTGCAAATTTCAAATTTTAGACATTGTTGCTTTTTTTTTAAGTGGGAAAAGTGTTTTTTTCTCCCTTATTCTTCCATAACCCCCAAACAGCTAGATTTTTTCCTCAAAGTTTCAGAAAAATTAACCTTCAGGCACAGCATCAACATGTTCCGTCCCAAAGGTGAATGTTTGGAAAAGCTACAAGAGTGTGAAAACAGGGTGTTGTTCTCATGGAAATTTGTAACCTAAAATAAAGTGGTCGCTATTGGTGTCCACTATAAAAGTTTATATATATAAGAAGTGATAGGCTATAACACTTTATAGATATGTATATATAAAAGTGACAGGAACTAGAATAGGATGCCTGAAGCTGTAGCCTTTGAGCATTACAGCCCAGTCATTACTTTTTTAAAACTTAATGGGAAAACTTTTCCACCATGAGCCCAAAACTCCAGTATAAATATTTTCTTACCTGCTTTCTCTTCAAGAAGAACAGTATCATTAGCCACATAAAGAAAGTTTTTTTGTTTCCACCCACTAATGTATCAATGTAACTGTTTGTTTCTTAATCTTTTAGGGCTGAATCCTGACAAATGCTGGAGATATGTTTAGGTGCCAAGGGCACATGGCACTTGCATTGTGCTTAAGAATGCTGACCAGGACAGAAGGGTCTACTGAATCACAGGATCAACCAGGTAAAGCCATTTGGTAAGCAAAGGCTCCCTGAAAGGCTCTTTATAGGGTCATGGTTTTCATTCACAGGTCTACACACTCCTAAGCCTTTTGCAATATTTTGAACATCATCAGAAAAAAGAAGAAGAAATTAGGAATGGAGGAGCTGTCAGACAGGATCAGACTAGTGGTCCATCTAGTCTAGGATCCTGGCTCTGACAGTGGACAGCACTGGATGCTTCTGAGTACAAAAGTCCCTGCAGCAGGTAGACATGTGATAATTTATTTCCCATGACACCTCATCCTAACCCCTCCAAAGAGAGACTTAAACCCAAACCTAAATTTTTCAAGATTTGCCCATTTCTAGAGTAGTCACTGGACTTTAATTTCCTGTCATCATTCTGATTTTAAAGGAGAGAACCTATATCTTGCAAGTGATAGATGAAGGATATTTAAGTGTTTTGTGGCTGCTACTACATCATCACATCATGGCCGCGTGTTGTGAGATAATTTGTGAACATGATTCAATGAATGTTGCACTGCAACATGTTGCCACTGTTTTGTACCACGATGATGCAGCATTATGATGTCATGATGTTATGACAATCATTACATCCCAGTGGATAGACCTTTGGAATTGGCAATTCTAGGTCATTCCCCACAAAAATGTATTTTGCTTTAGAAGAATAAACAAAAGCAATCTATAAGGCTGGAGTATGGGGAGGGAACAAGGAGAGGATATGCATGTGTATGTACACATGCGGATTTGTATAAATACATAAATATAAATGAAAACCGACAATGACAAAGTGACAACCATCTTAAAATATGATCCAAGACTCTGATCCTTGGAATGCTGCATAATTGCAACTTCCATTTACAAATATTTGGGGCTGTGTTCAATGACAGCTGAGGATGCTTAGTACCTTTTAGAATCAAGCCTTAATGTCCAGCAAAAGTCAGCTACCTATTAGAAGTGGCTAGTAGAAGTAGTCTTTAGTTAGAAATGAAGCAAAACATAAGAACAGCCATATTGGGTCAGACCAATGGCCCATCTAGCCCAGTATCCTGTCTTCCAACAGTGGCCAATGCCAGGTGATTCAGAGGGAATGAACAGAGCAGGCAAAAATTGAGTGATCCATCCACGGTCATTTACTCCCAGCTTCTGGAAGTCACAGGTTTAGGGACACCCAGAGCAGAGGTTGCATCCCTGACCATCTTGGCTAATAGCTATTGATGGACCTATCCTCCATGAAAACATAAATAGGAACCCTTGGAAATACTTTAAACTGTTCACTTAAAATGTGTCCTTAGTGCTGGTGTCACTTCATTTGCATTAAGTATATACTTTATACTGCATATCAGTAAAAAGGCTAAAATTGGGAAATGGTAAAATAATACATTATGTTAACAGAAATGCTTTTGTCAAATATCCTTTAAAATGATGAAACAGGCCCAACTATTTCCTATGCTTTACAGTATCATTTCTAACGTAAAAAGCCCCTGTGTAAATCTAATAAAATAGCTATTCGTAAAATGTTCAGCTTGAATAATAAAAGTACCAATTTTCTGTAATGATAGTTTTAAGATTTGAATAAGACATATAAAATATTTGGATTTTTACAGCAATATAAAAAGAAAGACAGAAAGAGAGACAATATACTTTGTCCATCTAGTAGGGATTATTTTTAATCCCTAAAGTATTTGCAAAACAACACTAAATAATACACAAAAACCAAAAAAGGTTTCCTTCTGAAAGCCCAGTTGATACTCAGAGAAAACTTTGAAAAATATTTTATTTGAAAACAATCCAATTGCTATTTTCCATTAGATAGTCTCTATATTTCCCTTCATATTTTTTGCTAATGAAAAAGGAAATCTGAAGGAAAAAAGAATCGCCTCTGAACAGTTTGTCTTTTCCTATTGCTTATTCATCATCTGAAGCCTTTGGGCCAAATACATTCCTGATGTAAACACGTTAATGTCAATGGTGTTACACCTGGGATGAATCTGGGCTTTTATCTTCTGTATATTATAATAATTTTTACAGCAACCAACAGCAGTGCTCCAAAGAGGTGATTCTCCAGTGTAAATCTGGAGGAATTCACCTGGTTATAATGCATTTATTCCTGATTACATGAATGTAACTGACATCAGAATTTGGATCCTAGACCTCAGGTCAAGCTCAGTGCACTACTCAATGTGAAGGGGACAAAGCTGGTTTTCTGCTACTTTTACATTCCTCTGGCACAAGTTAGGGCAGTGTCAGGACTGCTCTAATGAACACCAGATGGTAACCACCCCCTGGAGGCTTTGATGCCAAATGGGAATGGCTGCAATGCACTGATACTCTGAACATGTTCTTTCCCTTGGTCATACCCCCCAGTATGCCAGGGGCTGCCAATGCAAGTGGCATTGAGCTGGCAAAATCAGTTCTGTGCTACTCAGAGATTCTCCCATGTCAGGAGAATCCCTCGGCAGCTGGTTACACTGGCTTTGCATTGCTGGGGCTGTGCAGATGGACTGGACTGGGGCTGAGGATCTGGCCCATGAACTTTAATAAATCCAAACCTTCTATTAAGGAAAAAAAAATGAAAAATATAGAAAATACCTGATATAATAAATATTGTTGTTTCTGAAGAGAATATTTTTCATATGGTTCCATGAGGCATCAATGGATGTCAGTTTTCTCCCTAATCAATAAAATAAATTTCAAAGTTGCTTTATCTAAATGTGATTTGAGGCCAGTGGGCAAAATATTGAGAGAATGTTGCATTTTGATAAAGGGGTTTAAGTAAGCAATAAAAGAACATACGGGAAGGTACAGTATGTGGTCATGTATAGGGCACCTACTTGCATGACTTGTGTAAGAGCAGACAGGTTGTTAGCAGAATCACACCTGCCTTAGAGCAAGCTGCCAATACCTGAAAGCAGATACACATGCTAGGATCCTGCAGTGCTGTGTTTTAAAACTAGAACTAAAATTGTAGATTAAAACACCTGAAATGAGTTTCCCTGTCCATTTTTTCTCTGCCTTTCATTGGCATATGAAAGAGAACACTGGGGCTAACAAGTCCTGACTTGTGTGAGTGTAGAGAGACACAGCTCAATGGAAACCTCATCAGCCAATCAGAGCCTTGCTTTTATCCAAGCCCTTTTATAATGAACCATATCCTATTTGTTTTCACTTGCATCCCAGCAGCAGATATTAGAAGCTGAGCAAGCCCATACAACAATAGTGCCTCCTTCTCTCATCCGCCTGTATTCACCATGACTGCCTCTTGCCATTTATTCATTTGTTCATTCATTCAAGCCCTTCCTGATGCACTGTTGCTTGTTGAGCAGTATTGCTGGCTGAACAGCATGTGATCAGGACTGAACAGTATTCAGCATTTATATACACAGTAGTTTATATGTATACATTATCATATCCTGATATCCTGTTTTCACATGCTCATCTATATCTACACATTCATATACATACAAAAATGCCGTATAATCACATGCACACACATATATGTTTGTGTACATACAGTATATATAAAATGTGTAGATGTAAGTGAGCATGTGACAACTGGGTATTATATTACATACACGTAATGCACTATTGTCACATGCTCATCTATATATACACATAAACACATTTATATATGCTAACTATACACAAACATATATGGCTACAACAATGCTGCCACTATGTATATATTTACACACATATATTTATAAATCTGTATGTGTGTATGTATGTGAACATGTAAAACAATATGATACTGTATATGTAAACTATATACATATATTGCATATTTGCATTCATATGTGTATATATGGGTATCTAGATGTATACTTCTTGCCATAAAGGCAAACCTATTTATCTATCAGTTGATCTTGCCATCTATATTTATTTGTACAAGGAAACAAAATACAAAATGGATTTCTTGACGGATATGCCAGTACATGTGCCCAGACCCACACATGAATACTAGGGTCCAAAGTCACCTTTCTGAGAGATTTACCATTATGGTTTTACAAGTTTTACTGCTTTTACACAACACATTATAGAGCTGCCTTACTGTAGATCACCAGAAAGAAGACTAATAAGCCGACTGACTTTCAGGTCAAGCAGCAGATCATGTTTTGGGGGCAGAGCGGGACCTTAAAAAATTCAAAAAAGTCACTGCACTACAATAGAGAATGTAGTTCCTAGTCAAGAGCATTGAAAACTTCACTGGTTTAATATTCTCTAGGTGGGCTGATAAAAACATATCAATCTGTGGACATATTTCTAAAAAGTCAGTGCACATTTTTGAAATTTCACTGCACATTATGTATCATTCCTGTTTCTTTTTTTTTTTTTAGACCACAGGGGATGCAAAATGTTGCTGTGGGTTTTCTCTCATATATGGAAGCAAGGCAACAAAGCATAACAAAGTAAAGACTGGCCTTTGGGAGAAGAACCATGCTTTTTTGAAGCAGAAGTCTTTGGTGTAACCAAAAATCCAAAACAGAAGAAACATGTAGATTTTTTACCTTGGTCAAGAAAATGAAATAGGCAAGTAAAGAAACAACTTGGAAGGGTGGAATTCAACTATTTAAAAAAAACTGGTTCCAAAAGGGACAGATCTTAGAAGAGGGACAAACATTTTTCCTGGCACACCAAATGGCAGTGTCCATGTGTTATATATTCAGAAAGCAGGAGAGTAAGCCAGAGATATATATTTCTAGCCACAATAAATATTTTGACTGAATGAGCATCCCAAAAATGACGATGGGCAAATGGCAAATGAACTTTTCAAGAATACTTCTGTCCAGGAACGATACAACTCGATGTCACAGAGCTCACTAAGTCTTCTGCTTACTATGAAAAAGAAAGATCTGGGGCCTGATTTTCATAGATACTAAGCAAAAGTCCCAAACATCAGATTTGTGGGTGCTCAGCACTTTCAAATATCAGGCCCTGACACTATTCACACTGAATTTCATAGCAAAACTCTTTGACTTCAATGGGAACTAGATAGGGTCCTTAGGTGAAAATGGTTAAAGTTGTAAAAGAGCTATTAGCCCATCAAATCCATTTCCATCTCAGGTTGAGATATACTCCCCAGATAATACAGAGGATGTACCAGATACTAAACTGACATTATGCTGGCTCTTAGCCAGAAGCATCCTGTACTTTGATCTCTTTACTGGAACTTTTGCAAAGATCACCCTGGATAGGTTATAGCAGTGATACTCAGACTGAGGCTTGAGAGCTGCAAGTGGCTCTTTAATGTGTCTCCTGCAGCAATTTGAAGCACATGATATTAAAACACTGTGATTTAATTATTAACCAATCAGGATGCTTTTACTATGTTATTAACTAATTGATAAAATAATAATACATGGTTAGTCACACACACACACACACACACACATATATAAATAGTAAATGAAACAATGAATTCACACTACTGTGGCTCTATTGGGTAATGTTGATCGCTAATTTAGCTCCTGAACCACTGATGTCTGAGTGTCACTGGGTTATAGAATCAACTTATCCATATCACACCTGAGGGTGTGTCTGGTGCATTAATTTAACGCATGAGAAATGGGCATCTAAAAATTCTATTTCCCTGTGCAAAAGTAATACATCATTGTTTAATACCTTCCTGGAGCAATGCTGCTTAGTGCAGGAAAACAGTTCTTAAATAATACATTGCCAGATTTGGGGATTTGGGGACACTTGAGGGCAGGATTCTACAAGTCACTTTATTCCCATTTCTATGTAACATTCATTAATTATTAATTATCATAATTATTGGGTGTCCTAATTTCCTTTAGTCATTTCAGTAACTACCTGCTTCTTAGGGATGTCTGCACTGAGTCAAGGGGAAAAGCCACAGCCTGACCCTTTGCTTATAACCCACACTCAACTCAGCTTGAATCTTCATTGAGAAAACAATGTGGTTACCTTCCTGGTGAGTTTTTATTTCCATTGCTTTGTACCTCTGCACTGCCTGGTTTTGACCAGGCTAAGAACCAGTGTGATACAGAAAATAGAAAAGTTATTTTCTGATATTTCTGAGCCAACCACATCTCCGAAGCTGAAATACGTTGAGGAACCCCTGGAGTTTTCCAGCTTAATTTCACAAGCAAAGAGGTTTGGATAAATTCAGCTGCAATAAGCTTTTGGTACATTTCAGTTTGGTATCTGGACTGAACGGACACCATTAACCCTTTCGGAATCCTCTTGTCGCAAGTTCTGAACTCTCAGCTTTAAAAACAACACCACTGCCTTGTAGCCCAAATCCTTGTCCCTGTATCACACAGGAGTAAGAGATGTGCAGGGGCCTGACTCCCACATCAGGTGGATGCATACCAGCTGGACATTGAGGATAATCAAATGGAGGACAGATCTGCAGTAGCTGAATGGTTGATTTCATAGACCTAATGCAGAAGAGGGGGAAAGTCACATCAGTAAGCTTCCATCCCACTGGTCAGGCCTCCACATATGCAGCCCCCTCTATCTTCTTCAGAGGCCTTGTGAAGGTTAATGTGGACATGCAACATAAAGAATTTGAGTGCCAGATTGTGGCTGGCTCCTGTGTATGCGCACACATCATCCCACCCTTTGATGCCCCCTCACAGGTGTCAGCCATACTGTAGTCTCTGCACTCTTCCTGGGTGTGTAGGTGCTAGAGGAATTATGTTGCACACATGCTGAAGCCCATTAATTAAATTAGAGATCTCTGACAGCAGCAGCAGCTGAACCATCAATCATTACTCTACAGGCTGACACAAAAGCACAAAGGGATATTTTATAAAGTAAACTAAGGTCCATACATTAAAACTGCCTGTAGAACTGGTCCGATATATGGAATGTGGAATTCCATTGCATCACCAGCTCCTGCTTCAGCTAGTTGGAGGGACATGTGGATATTTTAACTGAAGTCAGTGCACAGTGTAAGACTAGCTGAAGCAGCCACAGATCTTTCCGACTGGAACAAGGGCCATGACCATTTTCTTATTTTCATTGAGTAATTTCTTCACTATGAGGTTGTGGCTGTGACAGATATTTCAATCTGTTGCAATATCTTTGGAGACCCAATCGTATTAAGTTTATGTAACACTGTGGGCCACGGATTGTCTGCAGCTCTGGCGTGGGTAGAGGGTATTGCCACAGCTCCTCCACAAAACAAAAATAATTGGGGTGATTAAGATGAATCACTCAGGTTATAAACACCACCAGAGAGGTACCACCCCCGGAGGAGGCTTGCATGTACTGGTTCAAACTGCATCTTTCAAAGTCCAACAGACAAAGAAAGAGCTTTTAGCATAAAAAGGCTGCATTAAAACTGACTCACGGCCTTCTTTCTGACAGGACCTTCTGTCCAGTGCAGACCCCAACCCTTGCAGAAGGGTTGAAAAGACTTTGGCCTACTCGGGCCCCATAAAACTATGAATCCTGGTATGCTTAAATTTGTTTATTGTTTTTATTATGTTTTCTCTTACGTTAAGAGTAAGGATGCTTGCTTAGAAAGAGCTGTGTGGTAACTTGTAACTGCTGGCAATACGCCATTCATAGCCCCTTGGAGAGAAAGTAAAGCATGGGTGCTGGCCATTTGGCAGACTGGGGAATGTTACGCTGGCTGGCAGAAGGCTGTGCAGCCTTAAAAGCCCTGGTCAGAAGAAAGTGGGACAAGGGTCTCTACTCAGAGACAGGTGATGGCTGGAGACTGGAGACCTGAGTGGGAACTCCTGAAGTGGACCCCAGAGAGGGAAGGAGGGTTAAAGGTGCAGTTATCTTGAAACTGTGGCAATGGCAATATGTGCTATAAGATTCATGTGGGAAATGGCCACTATATGTGGTATTCACATTTTGCCTTATCTGAAGGCACAACCTATATTACAAATTTTTGAGCAAGATTCTTTTTGTCCTCTGTTTGTACAGCACCTACCCCAATGGGGTCCTGATCCATGACTGGAGTTCCGAGGTGCTACCAAAATATAACACCAATAACAATAAGTAGTGTGTTGCTTCTCAGCTCCACATGTACACAGTATGGAGCACCGATGTATGTTAGAGCTGTGTCTGCTGTCACTGTATTGTACAGTCACAGACATGAAATCAGTGGTTTGGCCAGCGGACTGTGATCAGGTGAACTCTTTCATCCTTGCAGATCTCAAAGGTAGGCCATGCAGCAGCTATCATTGCTCACCAAAGGTCTTGCACATCCTGTTTTAGGGGAAAAAGAATGCCTTGGTAATGATATGAATGAAGGCCCCTTATCACCTGGGTCTGAGCATGCACATGGGACTGCTAATTTGTGACTTACCGTGATTGTGCTGAAGTAGGGGGGTCAGAAAATGGACACAGGTGAATTCAATAAACACGCTTGGTAAACAAGTGAAATACAGTTGTGTTTGTTATAGTATGCTGAACACAATAAGACAGTGTTCCCAAAATCCAGGGCCAGAGACCCAATTAATCCATTGGGACAGGAAAGGGTGTAAGTGAGAGCACCCTTCAGAACTAGGACATAGCCCATACATGTGATTAATGACAATGGTGATAGCTTGATGGTGTGACATAATATGGAGACCACTGGATCCTGTTGATGACAGATGGAAGTGAAATACTGTCATTTATGATAAGAAACTCTCCAAGCTCCTACCAGAGCCTTGGCACTGAGACAGTTAATCAAACAGAGAGACGCTAAAAGTAGTGACTACGTGCTTTGCAAATGGCAATGTAGACACAAGTACAAATAATTTGTGTCACTGTGACAAGAAAAAATGGAATGTACACTCTGCTAAATAGCCAACATACATGGCTTATATCTAGGGTGACCAGATGTCTTGATTTTGTAGGGACAGTCCTGATTTTTGGGTCTTTTTCTTATATAGGCTCCAATTACCCCCCACCCCCTGTCCCGACTTTTCACATTTGCTCTCTGGTCACCCTACTTATATCCTTTTTTTTCTCCCTCAGACAGAGGAAAGAATCGAGATACTTTTACATTTTAGGTCCACATACATTATCAAATATAATATTCTCTCATGTACAAAAAAGAAAAGCAAAAATTTCAAATATCCTAATGTACCCTAGGCCTGCTTATCTCCCGCTGTCTCTCTCCAATAAATGTGCTACCTCCCTAATATACTTACTTCTTTAGAAAAACAAAGTTCCAGCAATTTTGTTCAGCCCTTTCTCCTGTTTAAAAGTATAGGTCATCTAATCAGGGATCGAAAACACCACCACATGCCAGTCTCTCAGCACAAATAAAGAATCCCAAGTAGTGAATACTCATAGCAACCAATTTAAGAATGGTACACGTGTTAATATTTCTTTGTGAAAAAATATTTGTCTAAGAATTGCAAAAAGTGAAAAAATTCTTAACAATCATCACATTTTTGCAGATAATTCATGAGCAGCAAAAGAGGTAAAGTTGGCGATAAATTATTTGCAACAAGTAATTCAATCAGCTCTAAGAAGCTTAGTGAATAGGTGACTTCCTGCAACTGCTGCTGTCCAAACCCTCGGACACTAATGCACACAACCTATAATGGTCTTTCTATTTAAATGGAGCCGCATCTTGAATTTTTGAAATAACTTTATAAAAATAAAAACTAAGAAAAATTCTTTACAAAGAGGCCTCATAAAGGGAAAGAGGGAAAATATGAACCCTCTGACGCAAATGACTATGAAGTCCTAGAAGGCAGCATTACAAAAAAACCAAAGGGTAAAGACAAGTGTGACTTTAAGCCACTTTTTAACTCCCCTGCCATTGGGGTTGCAAGGAGTCAAATCAGGCCTTGCCATAATTCAGAGCCGCTTCAAGGCTGTTCTAAATTAGGTCTGGCTGGAGAGGCCATTTCACAGCCAAGAATGTGAGAACATAGTAGTGTTTTAGGCAAAGACTCTCCCTTCTGATATGACTTCAACAACCCCCCTACACCAGTTCCTGGAGAGGTTTCTCCAAGGGCTGGCTATCTGGCTCCATGTCACCCAGGGATTCCCTGTTGTATGGGAGCTAAGGAACCCACATGGAGCTGGGCAAACACCCTTATCCGGGGCCAATTTTATCAGTGGCCTTTCTCAGGTTATACTTACATAAGTAAAACCAAAACAATTGTGTGCCCCTCCCTGACAAATAGGGGTTTGCTTATATAAAATATTTCATGTCATTAGTCTTCAGGAAAAAAATGGATTTCCTGAATTTTCTACTCATCCAACAAGCCATCAGACATGATATTTGATATGGTGGTGGCCACCAAAAAAATCTGTGTTTGTCAAGAGTTAGCATGCAGTGGGTTCTGAGATTCCCTGTTTATTGCAATAGTTAGATTAGAATAGAGCTGTGGATACTGTGCAGTAATTATTGGCAAATGCTAACCTTAATAACTTCTGCCACTGATATCTAAACAACCTTATATTGGCTGTGCTTCTCTTTTTTCCTTATCATGACTAAGTAGACTAAGGTATACAATGACAGCCAAGTATCAGGGGGTAGCCGTGTTAGTCTGTATCTACAAAAACAACAAGGAGTCTGGTGGCACCTTAAAGACTAACAGATTTATTTGGGCATAAGCTTTCGTGAGTAAAAACCTCACTTCTTCGGATGCATAGAGTGAAAGTTACAGATGCAGGCATTATATACTGACACATGGAGAGCAGGGAGTTACTTCACACATGGTCAATCAGAGTCATTCTAGCTTTTCTGCAGTATATGAGTGACATCATATATATCTCAATGTTATGCATCTCTTTCTCACACACACACACACACACACACACTTTCATTCTCATGGTTACCACATGCTTTTCTCCATTGGGAACTTTGTTTTCCCTTCAGGGAGCTTCTTTCATTCACTCCAGGAGCCCTTGGAAACACACATAGTTAAACAGTAAAGAATAGTTCCACATACCAGACCTTTTTGCTGCTAGAAAATTGGGTCTTTACACTATATCTTATTTTCCTTCTCTGTGTAACTGTTGAATATTCCAGTGGTTGTTTCCCACCACAGCCCATGGTGATGTCATGGCAGAGTCCTTCATTGTTAAATTTGGAATGTAAATATATTTGCAAATAAAAAAGGCACACTGGGATAATCTGGCAATAAAATCCTATTTTATTATAGTGCCTTTCTGCTGAGACAGACTTCAAAATGCTGTTGCCATCTCATAATGCTTAAGGTGGACTATACTTATAAGAAAAATGGAGGGCAAGGAGGAAGGGATAGGGTGAAATCAAATTTATAATGGAAAGGACGGTGGGGGCTCATAATCTGCATGTACAATGGGAACCTGATTGGTTGTGGCATTTAGGTGCTAGCATGATATAAATGTTAAATAATAATGGTAATAATCTTTGATAGATTGTCCCAAATTCCCAGTCCCTTGCCTTAGGATGGAGAATTCTCCTATAACCTTTGGGGAGGCAGGACTTTGTCCAGGAATACGCAAATGCATAGATATATGCCAACAATTTTATTCGCATGGACAGAACCAGAGTGTCATTACAAGGAACAATAAAGGAGAGTACAATGTAGTAAATCCAAGAGGTTTAACAAAGGAATTCTTATTCCATGAATAACAAACAGTCCAACATTCTCTACCAGCCTCAACCTCTTCATCCCACATTAGGGCATATCCTTCCTTTAGGGGTGGTGGGCAATTCTTGCATGCAGGGCAAGTTTGAAGTGGCCATGTAGGCTGTACTCGGGGTCTGTATTCCTGCTCAAAGAGCTCATGCTCTGGACTTGTTTAATAGCAGCGGCACATGCCCCTGCCTGATGCCCATGTACTACAGTCTCTTCTAGTGTGGCATTCTCCCCCTCCAATGGGATGAGAGCTAGCAGCAGGAAAAAAGGGGTGGGATTTCCTGCAAGTTCTCCAACGACTCTGAACTCTGGTGGGCAGAAAGGCGGGCTCCCTCACAGTCATGCTGCTAACAAGTAGATTGGAGACTCCACAAAAGCTTTAAATTTAACTATGGAGAAATTAGTGGCGCTCTAGAATAAACAGTTACACCTAAAAATCTGCCACTAGATGGCTTCCTTTAGGCAGGATCCACTAGTTTCTGGACTTGTTA
This sequence comes from Trachemys scripta elegans, assembly GCF_013100865.1. Taxonomy (NCBI): domain Eukaryota; kingdom Metazoa; phylum Chordata; order Testudines; family Emydidae; genus Trachemys; species Trachemys scripta. Next base: position 29,074,699 of record NC_048302.1, on the reverse strand, counting down.
AAGGTCACCTATAACATTACAAACACTTCCTGCTAAAGCTGCTCAAACACTCTGAATCAAAACTATGTTTTTAAATAAAAACGGCTTTTTCATTAAATGTAAATTTTAGCTGAAAGTCTTCCAGTGTTTGACAAATGTACAGGAAACAATCCGATCTCTCTTCAAACAGGGAAAGGCACAAGTTCCGTCTGTCTCTTTTATTTCTCTCTTTCCTGCTTTTACAATCACGGTCTCCTGTCATGAACATGGAAAAAAAAAAAAAGAAAAAAAAAAACCCACGCCCAGCCCTGTTTTAATGCATATCCTTTTAACCTACTCACAACATATATGGAGAAACAGATTTGTGGCTGGAGAACAGCCTTCAATCATCCAGGCTTCAATGGTTACCAGGTAGTTTTAGCCATCAAAAATAACACAGAAAATACGATGTCACTGGTTTGATTGCAGGAAACAAACGAGCACCAAGCTCAGAAACTGCACTTCATATAGCTCAGCACTCAGAGTGCACTATAGAAACGAAGGTATTAACATTCATTACAAACCAATAGATAAACTCTAATATTGAAGGAGGGGGTGCTGAACATATGGGACAGGAGAGTCATCTTTGTCACCACCAACAATTGAACTTGGGACCTCTGGAGCTGAAAGATGAGCCTGTAGAGCTAAAGGACTGTCAACTGCAGCAGATTCATATGCTTTGTGACTCAAACACAGAGGGGAATGCATAGCACAGACTGAAGTGAACAGTGGATTGCAGATGCGTAGGCTCTGATTTTACAGGCCCAATTTTGTACCAGCGAATAATTGCACCTGCAACTAAATGCAGTGACAATACATAATAATTAGATCTCTAGCTACCTGATTCAGCCCCCAGTTGAGCAGGCCCTATGCACTCTGTATGTTAAAGTTATCACTAAAATGTGTGTATATACACCAGGTATAATAGCCAGGGAAGACTATAACTGTATTTGGTGGTTGATATTTTCCAGTCCCTGTCACATCAGCCACACTTTGATTTTACTACTATACTCAGGTTGATATATTTTGGGCTTACTGGGACACTTTTTTCATTCAAGAAGCAATTTTTGCAACACTTTTTATAGTAGGAGATGACTAAACAAGTTCCTTTTTTATCGGAACCAGTTATGGTTTGTAGCTATTTGGCTGTGAGTGCTGTTGTTTGCATGCACAAAAGTTACAAGTTCAGTGAACTGATCATTAAAACAGTAGTAAAACAATATTGTAGAATGGGTGATACAGGCAAGATCTCCTGTATATTTATTTGAAACAGCCATATGTGAAATGCAGGCCACGTGATACAGAGGTTGCCATGGCTAAAAACCATATTTGCTGAGTACTTGGTAAATAGTTGCACAACTTCCTGTGTAAATGCCAGAGAGCACATTAGAGTTTCTCCTAGGCAGTTTAACTTAAGCACAAGCCTTTTTTCCAATTTCTCTAATTTTATTGATTTTGTTTCTATGTGTAACCAGCATTCCCTTTTTGAAAACCTCTCCTGCTTGTCTCAGTTTCATGTCCCTCCAAGTGAGACAAGAAAGAACTTTGCCATTTACTCAGAGGTGAAGCTTTATCAAATAGCAAAAAGGGTATGGCAAAGAAGTCACATCAAGGGACGTGCTGTACTAAGGAGGGCGCAGTTTCTATCAGTTAGACATAGATCAGAACAAGGAATGGTTCAGAGCTGCACTGCCCCAGAGGAAGCATGAGGTGGAAGAACACCTCCCAGAACTCCTGGCGTGCACAAAGGCTATGTGCCTACAACCATACCTCTTTGTGGAACTTATTTTACCTTGCATGGTTGGCCAGTACAAGGTGGGGAGAAGCTATGGGTACATCTACACTACAGGGGGGAGTCGATTTAAGATACGCAAATTCAGCTACGTGAATAGCGTAGCTGAATTCAACGTATCGCAGCCGACTTACCCCGTTGTGAGGACGGCGGCAAAATCGACTTCTGCAGCTTTCTGTCGGCGGCGCTTACTACCACCTCCGCTGGTGGAGTAAGAGCGCCGATTCGGGGATCGATTGTCACGTCCCAACGGGATGCGATAAATCGATCCCCGAGAGGTCGATTTCTACCCGCCGATTCAGGCGGGTAGTATAGACCTAGCCTCAGTCTCTACCTCCCACCCATTCCCCCTGCCTATTTGGATACCATACACATGGGCCATTGTTCTGTCCGGATCTGCAGAGGGCTGCCCAATAGGGAGAGGAATATTTACGCCCTTCCCATGTGCTGCATGCCCCAGGAAGGCTTAGGCAAAATGTGGCCTCTAGCATTTAATCCTCGTACTTTGTCACTTTCTTTTTAATAACAAAAATCATCAATAATGATTTCACCTCCTTCCAACCCAATCAAAATGTGCTTTCATTTTCACTCATGTCTTATTTGCATTCTGTCCTCCAGATGTAAAGGAGACCCAAGGGGTCAGGCAGTACAGGCTTTCTATTTTTCACATCACTGCACTAACAGAACGACAGAATTCTATGTCATTAACGTTATAAGGAAAAAAAGGTCTTTTCTATTCATCCCATTCCAAGAGCGTAGACTTTTCTTTCAGTGATACTAAACAAGCTGTGCACTGAAACATCATGCTAGAGACCCAGACTCTGGTGCATTATGAATGAACATATTTCCCAATAACATGCTCTTTACTGTAAGATTAGAAATTGTGCCTAGGAAAGCTGAAAGCAAGTTATAGGGGTACATACAACAGAACCATTTCACACATATATGACTGCTTTTTAACATGAAAGTGCTCACTCTTCCACTGTAGGACTGGATATTTTCTTGTCTGTCACAACAACTACAGTACTTTCATAAATACCATATATAAAACATCAACAAAATAAAATTAAATGTTTAGGAGTAAATAAATATATTACCAGCTTCTTGTGGCACATTTTTATGTGCTTAGATTGCACATCTTCAGGTGCTTTGTTAAGAAATATATGTTACATTGTTATGTTGGGGGAAGCAAGCCAGCTGAAGAGAGCTCTCTGCATCTTGTATGACTACATATGCCTACGTACTCTCGCTGGTATTTATGTTATAAGTGTACCTGGACTGGAATCAGATTGTTGTATTCACAGTGGCTTTAGAGCCAGCCTTTTTGTATGATGGTTGCCATCTTGTGCTCCAGAGTTTAAGCTTTCATTAAAAATATCTGTAGCTGTTATGGTTGTGTATAAAAGTATGAACTGAATGTAAACAAATACAGAGAGGTTCTGCAGCCTGGCACAATAGCTCTGAAAGACGTTAACTGTGCTCATTCATCTGAGTGTTTACTTTGAAGCTTAATTACTACAATTTAAATGTTAAGAAGAGGGACAATTATATTATGAAAATCTGCATATTCTATTGTGATTGAAATTTCATTTTGGTGCCACAAGTAGATGGAGTTTTAGAGTAGTATTTGGCTTGCAAGAGGAGTCTGGGAGAACATCACTATTGCTGTGGATCAATTCCACTCCAGTATCTGGTACGTCCTGCATCAGGGAGCCCATCTCTAGCATGGCTGGAGGTATAACATAGGCTGATAGGCATTTCTAATAAATCAATGAATACTGCAGTAAGCAGTTTCTGCCTCACTTTATTCCAGATCTCAGACCATTTAGAAAACAAAACAAATAACAAAGCAAAACGTGTTCCAAGGACCTTGAAGCATTTTGCAGTATTAATTGTGTAAGCTTCACACCAGCCACGTGGGGTGTTATTGCTGTGGGGAAACTCAGGCACAGAGAGGCTAATAGATTTTCCCCAGATTCATACCAGTGTCCCAGTAACGTCAAGTGGACCCAACTGAGGACAAGTCCTCATTGTGCTACACAATATGAATATAGAGAAGAAAAGACAGTCCCTGCCTTTGAGAGCTTATAGGGAACCAAACAAATTGAGACACAGAACAATAAGCAACATATCAAAAGTTCTAGCAATTATCAAAAGTTCTTGTAAATATCTGCATTGGAAAGAGTTATGCTCATCCAATCAGGGAGCAGAAAAATATCATGTGACCTACATGCCCAGTCCAAACAGTTCAGTTTTTGAATATCAAATATGCTAAGCAATTATTCACAGTGAACAGTTTTCCAGTAATTCATAGTCTGGAATATGTTTGCATTACTTGTCAAATAATTTTGAGCAGTGGACAAATTCATGGAAATTGTGACTTGTTTGAGGACAATTCACCGACAGGGAAAAGGGCTAAATTTAACCAATAAATTCTTTGCTGTGAATAGCTCACCCAGAAATAGTCCCTGAGAATAAGGTATTGCATAACAGTCAGATCAGACTCAAACCTGCAATGTTTTTGCACAGTTTATTGCTGGAAATTAATGACTTCATAAATACTGAATCTTGAAATTGAGGTTATAGAAAACTATGTTGAATAAATGAATCCCATGTCAAATCCCTTGCTCTAATATTTCCTTGCTGTCCCATGCAAACTCACAAAACTCCCTAAAAGAGCTTGCAAGATTTGCAACCACATGTCCCACAGTTAGCATTGAGACTCCATTCACCGAATTGTGATCCACCACACTAGGGCTACTTTGAACCTTTTCATGGCTTGGTACTTGTAGCTTTCTGGTGGCTCCTCTGAGGAGGTGTGACTTGGAGTTCTACTCACAAGGGGTGAGATGGCTTATTAGAAAAGCTGACTCGCAGCTGCAGGAAGTGGTAGCTAACACACCAGAGAGCTGCCCAGTCAGTTGGGCTCTGGGATTCTTTATAGATAAAGCAGGCCAAAATATAATGAAACCCTCCCTCATGTTCCCAGCAACCCATTCCCTGAGCCTAGGGCAGAGAGAGAAGGCTAGGGAGAGAAAGAAAACATGGACATGAGAGGAGAAAGAGCAAAAAAAGATGGGGCCATATCATTGTAGTGTGTGAGCCCCGCAAAATCCAAGAGTTAAGAACTGTAACTAACAACAAGGCACAGAAAGAATTGAGACAATTGCTGAATGTTGCTCAACAAAAAGTCCAGGGGTAAAATCTTGACTCTATAGAAGTCAATGGGCGTTTTGCCTTTGACTTCAGTAGTGTTAGGATTTTACCCCAGAAGTTTTTGTTCAGATACAATGTCCAAAAGCCCAGGTCTTATCCCAAACTCTTTGCTCTGGAATTAGAAATCTAATGATATGAGGTTTCACGGAATTTGCTGCACTGTATTTTCAGCTTGGTCAGCAATCACAGAGGAATGTTTTTTTCCCCATGGTATTTATGCACTTTTATTTCTAGTGCTGGGTGAATTCAGGAACAGCTGAATGACAGGTAGGATAAGTTAGCCAAGCCTTCTAAAAGGTTTACTTGAAAAGCTGAGGTATGTTTGAAAACCTCCACTTATTTTCTCCAGCTTGCCCATCCCTATTTTGTAGACAGTAAAAGGAACAGGAATTCCAATATCCTTTGCTTCTGAGAACTGAACACATATCTCCAGGACTGTTTTATTTCCTCCCGCCCCACTTTTCCCCTGGCTCTCTAAATGTACAAGTGTCATTAAGACAAATGGCAAACATTTCTCCTTTTCTTACATCTGTCAAAGCTTCAAAATCTACTTTCATGACATTTCACACAGAAAAAGAAATCTCTATATATTTTTAACATACCATTCAAAGGAGCAGAATCTTAATTAGTTTTACTTTCATGATTTTCAATCTGCAATGTGCTAGCGCCCTGCATAATAAATTAACAAAAGGGAAGGGGGGAACAAGTGATATAAAGAGATACAGGGGGAAAAAAGAAAATGAGGACGGTACCCACGTAGATTTTGAAGACACTCTTTGAATGAAGAATCAATCTATTACAAAGAGGATATTTTCCAGAGCACCTAGGCAGGACACTTTTCAGCCTGTGCCCCACAGGCAATGAGTATGAGCTTCTTGATGGTAAATAAAACAGAATCAGCAAAGGAAAACTCCTTCTGGCTTATGAGTAGCTTAGTGTTTCCAGCATTAGCAGAATGTCAAACACCTGAGGAAAGCTTTCATTTTTGTCTGTATTTTTAAAAATCCAATTTTTGTTCTTGTCTTGCCGTCTCGGGTCTTGGCCTATATAATATTAACGGATGCACTTATTTTACTGCTTGTAAATGTATTACCCCCCCCCCGCATAATGGTTTTTAATAGGAGAATGAGAAACCTTATCAAAAACATAAGGTAAATGCACCAAAAATTGTTTGAGTGACACCTTTATGGAGATAGAAAAGTGGACAGCTATTTCTCTTAACTCAAAGCTGGAAAGTTGTCAGCTCTGGTTGGTCAGTTCTACCCTGTCAGTCATTATAATACAAATAGCAGCTAGCTTCTCTCAGTCCTCTGTGCAAGGAGATGATCAGTTCATATGGCCTGGCTGGCATGTAATCAGTTAGAAAGCTCAAATGGGGTTAACAAGATGCTGAGCAAGCCCCACTTAGCTTGTTATACGCAGTGCAAAAGACAAGGACCAGGCTACCCGTAAGAATGAACCTGAACTGGGAAAAGCTTCTAGTTGTGGATATCTGAAAGTTTCTCCAAAAAGTTACATAGGCCCACATTATGTGCTAACCCCTCTACATATAGATTGCCCCTTCCCCCTGCAGAAAGAAGGCTTGGGTGGCTCTATGGCACTCCCCCCAGTCTCCACTCCTCAGAACTCTGCACACGGTTCTCCATGTGGTCTTGAGTCCACGTGAGGGAGGGGATGAAGTCAGGGACAGAAGAGATAGGAAGGGCTGGACCTGGAGTGGGGAGAGGCACAGCTCTCCTCTCTGGCCGGCAGTGTTTACTCAAAAGTATGAAGACGTCCCCAGGGTGAATTAACTACTCCCACCTCCACATCCCCAGAAACTTCTCTCAGCAGAGTAGAGAACTTCTGCTTGGGAACTCTTCTTTGGACCATGGTTCTAAGCAAGCAGGGCGACACTAAGCCCAGAACTACACTGAAGATTCATAGCCTGTGAATGGATGGCATTGGCCTCTTGTGGATTCCAGGAGATTAGCCCAGCTGGGGGTGCTAAACCCCACCCTTTAGATTGCACAATGAGGGAGAATCCCTGTAAAGTAATCCTTGTGGAGAGTCTTAATTAAAACATCACCTCCCTTTCTTTCGTCACCAGAAAGGATAATCTGGGCCCCAACCCTTTCTGCCATACCCCACATTTTAACAATCCAATAACATCCTATTCTCAGATGTTTGGTTGGCTTTATGTATTAGGAATGCATGAAAACAGAAGTCCTGTGATTTTTTGGGTGACTAAACATACTGTCGCAGGATATCTTTTCATATGGGTTAATCACTGTAGTAGTTACATTGTAGTAGTTTCATTTTTCAATAGAAGTTTCATCCATTTAAGATTAGATCCTGCCACCCTTAGTCACACAGAATTGTACCTTTCTCTGCAAGCAGTTCTATTGTCTTCAATGGGAGTTCTCGAAGAGTAAGGTACAATTCACTGCAAGGGTGAAGGGATCTGGCCACTAGAGAGAGCATCTGGAGAGAAAACATATCACCACAAATAAAGTGAGAAATCATATTCTGTCCTACTTGTTTTCTGTACAGGAAAACAGAGCTCTGACTTGCCTCTAAAAAGTGGCAGCTGGAAATAGGCTAGTTGTGAACAAAATGTTAAACAGAGAAAGAAAGAAAACTCAGCCTCAAAATGGCAAAGTAATGAAAAAAGGAAAACCATTAAGGAAGCAGCTGTTAAATATGAGATCAATCAGAGGGACTTGGACAAAGTGGGTGTCAATAGATGAGCTGGCAAATGCTAATGTAGGCATGTGGGTAAAGCAGACTGCTGCTAGTAATGGCTTTTTACTGGACCTGTGTGAAGAACTGTATAATCTGGAAGGTAGAGCTGGCCAGAAACAAGAATTCCCATTCTGTGGGAAATTCTGAAATTAAAATAAAAATTAAAAAAAAATCTATTCCAAAACAAAATGGAAAAAAAAAATCAAAATTTCACATGGAATAAAAATTCCAAAATTTTGTTTTGAAAAAGTAAAAATGATATTTTGTTTTGACCTTTTCAAAACATTTCCAAGGCTCCCTGAGTTGCCCATTGCCCCAGCAGCTAGCCCGGCAGGTGTCCGAGTAGCTCAGAGAATTTGGGAGCCAGGAACGATTACACCACAATCAAACAGCCCCTGAGCCCGAACCCTGCGAGCCTGAATCAGCTGGCATGGGCCAGTCACGGGTATATAATTGCAGTGTAGACCTATCCCTGGTGTGCTGTTGAGCCTGGAGCCCTAGCCTGGCAGGCTGCCTCAGATTTGAGCTGAGCTGCTGAGAAGCAGGAGGCCCAAGAGCTGGCAGGAGGCTCACAAAACTGGGTAACTGGGCAACAAAATGGCAGATGAAATTTAATGTTGATAAATGCAAAGTAATGCACATTGGAAAACATAATCCTAACTATACATATACAATGATAGGGTCTAAATTAGCTGTTACCACTCAAGAAAGAGATCTTGGAGTCATTGTGGATATTTCTCTGAAAACATTCACTCAATGTGCAGCGGCAGTCAAAAAAGCAAACAGAACGTTGGGAATCATCAAGAAAGGGATAGATAATAAAACAGAAAATATCATATTGCCTCTCTATAAATCCATGTTACACCCACACCTTGAATACTGCGTGCAGATGTGGTCGCCCCATCTCAAAAAAGATATAGTGGAATTGGAAAAGGTTCAGAAAAGGGCAACAAAAATGATTAGGGGTATGGAACTGCTGCTGTATGAGGAGAGATTAATAAGTCTGGGACTTTTCAGCTTGGAAAAGAGACGACTAATGGGGGATATGATAGAGGTCAATAAAATCATGAGTGGTGTAGAGAAAGTACATAAGGAAGTGTTATTTACTCCTTCTCATAATACAAGAACAAGGGGCCACCAAATGAAATTAATAGGTAGCAGGTTTAAAACAAACACAAGAAAATATTTTTTCATGCAATACACTGTCAACCACTGGAACACCTTGCCAGAGGGTGTTGTGAAGGCCAGTACTATAACGGAATTCAAAAGGGAGCTAGATAGATTCATAGAAGATAGGTCCATCAATGGCTATTAGCCAGGATGGGCAGGAATGGTGCCCCTAGCCTCTGTTTGCCAGAAGCTGGGATTGGGTGACAGGGCATGGATCACTTGATGATAACCTGTCTGTTCATTCCCTTTGGGGCACTGGCCATTGGCCACTGTCAGAGGACAGGATACTGGGCTTGATGGACCTTTGGTCTGACCCAGTATGGCTGTTCTTATGGGAATGATTTTTCATTGGAAAAATAATTTTTTTCTGACATATAAATTTTCCAAGGCGAATTTTGATTTTGTGGAAAGTGAATGAACGAACCACTGGAAAATCACTCTGATGGAAAATTCCCAACCAGCTCATCTGGAAAGCCATTTGCAGTGCACGACACTAATAGCTTTATTGGTCCTACCCCTTACAAACAGCATTACATATTTTTATGTGCCAGGTAATATAAAGAGTGTCGTCTAATGTTTATCATTTGAAGATATCAAAATAAATACATATACTGATCCATATACATATCTTTATATCATTTATCTATATCTCCTGTAATAGTACCACTGGAATAGTACCTAAATGTCCATCAGAGAAGTAAAATATGCTGACCCCCCATCATCTTTGTCAGAGTTTAATGATAACTGTAGAAGTAGAAGAACTGTAGAAACTTCAGATGGATTTGACAGCTTATGGGTTATTCAGCCCTCTTCATGACCACAATAGTCCTCATCAGCTGCCCTGTGGCTCTATTTAGGATGAAAACTACAAATTTCTTTATGCTTAGGACTTGTCACACAAGCCCAGTTGCCTTTCTCTGCCTGACTGGTGTCAAAATTCTACTTTCTCCACCTATGCAGGCAGCAGGTGTCCCAGATAATTGTTTGATACCCAGTGTAGGTTAAAATAAAAGAGTTAAAACACATACATGCCTAGATCAAAAGTGCTGCTACACTGTCACTAAATTTATAGATATTGCAAAATTACCTGGACTTACAGCATGGTAGAAATGTGTCTAATATCTGGCTCCAGGCTGAGGAACCAGCAGGGGGACATTCTTCCCAGAGGAAGAGCCTCCAGAAAGAATTTTTATACGTTGCCCCATGCCCTCCTTCTTTCTTCGCATGTAGAGGTCTTCCTTTACACAACTGCCAACCTTTTCATTCAAGTCAGTGCAAGCTTCTGGGTGTGCAGCACTTTGGAAGTCAGTCTACACATTTAGGAGCCCAAATATGGATTTAGGAGCCTAACTTTAGGCCCTCAATTTTTATAATCTTGGCCAAGACGTTTCTTTGATGAAATGTCCACTCAGTGACACCGAATCAAAGATCAGACTCAATTCCATTCTAATATCATCCTGTGTTCAATAATCTCTCTTCCTATTACACACATGCAGGGCTATTTGAGTATATGATGTTGCCTTCCAGTATCCATTTACCCAAAGTCCTGCATTCATGTCCACTAGCAGCCCCACGGTACGGCTAACAGTGCTAAGCAACACCTTTACTACTAATTCATTACTGTGTAAATGGAAGTAAGCCCTTCACATGCATTCAGTATGTACCATATCCTTAAGCATCATACATACAGAAATTATTAAAATCATCAATATTTATATAACATGTGAAATTCATATTGTCCAACATGGTTTTGGATAGATGAAATTCATTTTGGATAAATGCTAGGGTAAAACATAAAAAATAATCTAAACTTTTCTGTACACTGAAGCTGATAGATTCTGTACGGAATGTATTTTACAGTTATATGCTGCTATTGGAGTTCTGTGTCTTATTATAATTGTTTCATCTTAAAAGAAAAAAACAACCCAAAAAACCCTCAGATACTATGGTGATGGGAGCCATTTAAGTACTAATGATAGATTATATAAAAGAAGTCGTAGCAGAAATTGGAAGAAGCCCACAGACGGGCAACCAAGACATTTAGAGGTATGGTAGGATTTACACAGGATGATAGATTATAAATAGGATTATTTAGCTTGATAAGGAGAAGATTTGCAGGGGGCTTGATAGAAGTATTCAAAATAATTAAGGACTTAGTGAAAATTGGGCAATCTTCCCTCTTTCTCTGTTCTTATAGTTACACAAATGAAAAATAAACAAATTGCCATGTGAAAATGTTGCATAATACAGTGGGAATAAAATCAAAGAGGCAAGATACTCTGTTGGCCTCCTGAGGTACTACAGCACTCATTCATAAATTGTTTTTATCTTTGGGCTGGTCTACACTGGGGGGGGGGATCGATCCAAGATACGCAACTTTAAGTACGCGAATAGAGTAGCTGAAGTCGAAGTATCTTGGATTGAATTACCTGGGGTCCAGATGGCGCGGGATTGATGGCCGCGGCTCCCCTGTCAACTGCGCTACCACCGCTCGCTCTGGTGGAGTTCCAGAGTCGACGGTGAGCGCGTTCGGGGATTAATATATCGCGTCTTAATGAGACGCGATATATTGATCCCGGATAAATCGATTGCTACCCGCCGATATGGCAGTAAGAGCCAATTACCTGCTTAAGAGTAAGAGCCAATTACCTGCTCTCCCCATGACATTGTCAAGGATGACAATCCATTTTAGGAATTTATTTCTAAATAGCTGCTGACCGTTTTGCAAAGTGATGGCAAAATTTGTTAAATGATATTACAGTTCAATGAAACTGGGAAAATTTTCACACGGGAGCAAAAGCAAACAGGGGGAGGAGATTGCAGCAGGGTCTGCTATAGATGTCAGTGTGTTAGTGCACCAGGCTTCCATTAAATCACAGTTTGATCAGTCATGTCAAAATGAGTTTGACAGTTTCATCTTTCCTCCTTCAGCCTATCACGAAACAATTCTATCCCTTCAGCCTGATTCTCCAGGGACAGGCTTCGTTAAAGTCATCACACACTCAGATACAGATAAATAGGGAAAGTTGTCAGGCCAAAACGCAGCCCCCAGTTTAATGCAGACAACTCTATTGCCCTCTCTGTGGTTACGTGAATGTCACTGGGGGCTGAACCTTGGCTGCCGCTGGAACTGAGAACTGCCAAAGTGGGCCAGTTAAATCTAAAAGCAATGGCTTTCTGCAAGAGCTCTTCTTCCAAGTTTTTGTTGTCCCGAGTTGGTATGAAATAGAAAATTATTTAACAAATTTGACAACAATGCAGGATTTTAAACCAACTGAAATTAAAAGACCCTCTCATTCTACAACAAAACCCAACACTCATCTGACTTGTCTGTCATTCAGCTGTCTCTAAGGTCCCTGGCTAGGTCTACTCCCTGTTTACCTCAGCTATCCCCATTTTGTCCTGCCACTGACCCATTTTTTTTAAATAGATGCCTCAGGTATAAGCCCATAGTTCATATATACCCTTGGTCAGCAACCCTCTTGTAATTCCCCAAGCCTTTCCACCTTTGTGGGAAACCAGACACTGGCAAGAAAGAAGCAATACAATAGGACTCAGAGGTGTATGTTTTTAAATTTAGAAACAATGTTTATTTCAGGATTTGGGGACACCTATGGGTGAAAAATCTTTGAACATATTCCCCTTCTCTTCTAATGAGTCTCAATTTACAAAGATTATTTTATTTGGAAAAAATGCACAGTGCTGTGCACTCTCTGCTTGTACTGTGCTACATCATTATAGCAACAGCTCTTTGTGCGCCACATCTTCAGATGAATGGCTTTTGCCATCATACATCACCAGCGTGACAGCAGACTGATGATCTACAACTCCAAGCACTGTAACTCTGATGATGTGGCTGTGGCTGTAGTAATAGCATGGGCCTACTTCAGGAAAAGGAACATTGCATGTTTTCTTAAAGGTGAGTTGAAAGGCTTTAAAAAAAAATTGTTTAAAATCCCAAATCAGTAACAACAGATTATTCCATTTTCAATGGAAACAACTAAACTAGTGCAGGAAAGTGCACTGTGTAAGATGCTCAATGAGATGTCAAGGAAAATGGAGATTTTGGCAGATACATAAAGGAGAAACTGATTTTCAAATATTTTTTACTTTAAAATGGAAATAATGTAGTATCAGAAATATCCGAATGAGTAAACTGAGATAATTACATTGTCTTAAAAATCTAACAACTCTTCAGTGTGACTGCAATCTGTCCAACTCTCACACTTTGATCAAAAGTCTCATGATATTTGGTGTTTTCCTTAAAGCCCCAACTCCTGGAATCAAGTGATTTCCTGGGAATTTCAGCTTTCATTTTTTAAAACAAGTTTCTAACTATCAAGGCTGTGTAGAAAAGCTTGAAACCATGACCTGAGGCAGCACCATCCCCCAAAAGACTACAGTAGAACCTCAGAGTTACAAACACTTCGGGAATGGAGGTTGTTCGTAACTCAGAACAAAACGTTATGGTTGTTCTTTCAAAAGTTTACAACTGAACATTGACTTAATATAGCTTTGAAACTTTATTATGTGGAAGGAAAATGCTGTAACCATATCAATTTAAATGGAACAAGCACAGAAACAGTTTCCTTACCTTGTCAAATCTTTTTTTAAACTTTCCTTTTTTTTAAAAGTAGTTTACATTTAACACAGTACTGTACTGCATTTGCTTTTTTGTGCGTGTGTCTCTACTGCTGCCTGATTGAGTATTTTCGGTTCGAAATGAGGTGTGTGGTTGAGCAGTCAGTTTGTATCTCTGGTGTTTGTAACTCTGAGGTTCTTCTGTACTTTGTTTCACTCTGCAACCACCTCTGCCTGCAGTATGTTTGCAATTTTTAATAATCTACACAGAGATTCAATCCCTGATTTGAGAGTCAAATTTTGGGTCTTGCTCATACACATGGCCATGGCCTAGTTAAAAATGGCTTACAAATGTTGCATGAGGGTCCTTGCTACCCAGACCTTATGTCCCTGAATTCTCAATGTGCAGAGCCCAGACATGGCATGATAAGAAATTCTGGGATGAAATTTAGTGGTCTGGGGGTGCTGGCTGCCTATTTTTATGTGTAGCCCCAAATCCCCTAGCCAAGGCCATATTTAGGGGCAGACAACCCAGGCAACCACCTGGGGTGCCACACTTGGGGGCAGGGCGTTGTACTTGGGGTGCTATTTTTGTTGTTAACAACAAAAAGGAAAATAGAATGTTTGAAGTAAAATGTTTCAGGTATTCCGTATGTGAATTAATTTTACATTAACCTTCTAGAATATTCTGGACCTTTGTAGAATCTTGTGGAACCTTCCAGACTTTGAGAACTAAATTTTCCTTGAACATCCTAGAATGTTGTCAGCCATGCCCTCATGAGTACATAAGGGGCGGGGTGTTGTTAGTCAGTCAGTGAGATATAAGAACGTAGTGAAGTGAGATCCCAGCTACAATATTGTGAACCTTGTTTTATTGTGTAATTGTGAAAGTGTACTAGTGTTTTAAGGCCTGGAAGAGTGTAAGTAGTGATTAATAAAGGACATATTTAATGAGACACCAGAGTTACCCATCGAACCCCTACCCACTCAACAATATAAAAGAAATACTGTTACTTCTTTGCCATGCTTAACACGTCATACTTGATGACTTTCTAAGATTGTGGAACATAGACTTTTGCTTTCCCTAATACTGTCTGTTTTCCTCTGTAGTAAATAAAAGTTGCCCCCAAAGAAGTCGAGAAGGAGAGAAAAGTGACCTTTTGAACTAAAGGACAAGGGTTAACATTCTAAGGCTATCACCTACTGTAACACTTTTAACACTGGTCCACCCAATGTTGGAGTACAGTTCAATTTCTTGATGTTAGTACATTTCAGTTATTCTTAAAATTAAAAAGTTTCTATAAGCTTAGAGGAAACAATTTTTTATTTGCTTATATAAGGCAAGAATAAATACAGATTTACAGATCCAAGCATGCAAATTTATCGTCTTATATGATAGGGATAAATTGTGCATGCAAACCATGCATCAAAGTCATGAAATGGGCTACAAATGCAATAAAAAATAAAGCATTCAGAAGTTTAACAAATGGAGGGGAGGGCACTGAAAACACTTCTCACCTGGGGTGCCATTTGGTCTAGGGCCGGCCCTGCCCCCAGCAATCTCCACCATTCATATTATTTGGCTGCCGCTAAATGCAAGAACATTCTTGTAGGGTTTTATCCAAAGCCCACTGAAGTCAATGGAAGAACTCTCACTGACTTCAATGGGATCTGGATCAAGCCACATCTTAGCGAGCCTCAGAACAACATTGCTTGAATAAATGGGGCTGCTCTGTCTTTTGTCCAACCACACCAGGTAACTGAGGAAACAGTAGAATACATTTTACCTGTTTGATTTAGTTTAAATTCATGTTTAAAATTACCTTGCTTTGGTTGCAATATTTCCTTTAAAATATGACATAATTTCAGAATGTGTGGAAGTAAATTAATTCCACTTTTTCACTGAGAAACGAAGTGAAAACCATGTTTGCTGCTGTTCAACTATTATTTGTTAATTAACCATTATCAGTTATTATTTATATTGGACCAGAGGTATGCATGGCGCTTTACAATAAATAAAAAGCTAGGGACCTGATCTTATAGTCATTTAACACTGATGTAGCTTCACTGGGCCTTAACCTCAGCTGTAGCTGTGGAATGATCAAGCAGCTTAGGAGGTGGGGGACAAGGGTGGCCTTTACACTTCGTTGGTTGTGGACCATCCAGACACTACTCTGATGCCTTCATGCTGCTTTAATGATGTTTGGAGGGGGCCATTACAGAAGTCGAAGATCGCCAGCATACACAGATGCCCACCTGACCATGCTTCCTTTCCCTGAGCCATGCCCCCTGAGCTGTACTGTAGGGAATGAAGGTAGGACAGAGGTCCACATCTTCAAAGGATCCCCACTTGCAGTAGCCAGCAACCTGGCTTTTGGGCCACTTTAATGTTAGTAGAGTGATGTAAAATAATGGAGTCATTCACTAAGAAGGAGTTACCCCTAATTTACAGATCAGATCTTGAGATCAGACTCAGGCTCTGGTTCTCTGCCCCAAGGAGCTAACGATAGTAGAGCCCAATCCTACAAACATTTCAACACATGCATAACTCATCGATTTCAGTGAGACTTCTCATGGGAGTAAACTTACTCACATGCATACTTTTCTTTTGGCAATATCGTTCCCTAAATTAGATGGCACATATGGTACCAATGGAAGTAAATATGTAGAGGTGGTGGTGGTAACTGAGTGTCAGGATAGCATGGTGCTATGATAGTGAGATAAGCTTATTATTATATTCTGTACCCTACATGTTAGCTTCATGTCTAAGTTAACATATTAATGTTTGAGGATGGAAATGTTACAAATGGCAGCAAAACGCAGGGGTATTTTTGCCCACAGAAAACAAGCTGCATCTTATGAGTAATCTATTATTTTAGTAAACAGGCCTTCATTTTCACCAATTCTGTACATTGAGGATGGAAAATATAGTACTGTGTGTTGGGTGCAGAGGAGTTAGCTTTCTTCTGTCCTGATTGTGCTTGACACCTCCATGACTGATTCCCTGTTCTGGTATCAGATTCCAGCTTAGCTAGGTCCAAGGTATCCATGAATACTTCCAGAGAATAGTTGGCGTTGTGATGGGACTCACTGGTCAGAACTTAAAGGGGCAGAATCACTTCCCATATGAGCTCTCTATGCGCTGCTGCTAGGGCAACATAAAAGGACTGTAAACTACCTACATCTCAGCTGGCAAACAGTCCGTTAGGGACTGTTACTAGCTGGTGTATTTTAGAACAGCCCTTAGGCTGCCCCTACCTGTGCCAAAACTAGGTCTGGGGGAAGCCAAGCAGAGAATCAGGAAGTTATTAGCCTGATGACTCCCCTCTCTACTGCCCCAAGTGAATCTTGGCTGTAGCAGAGAATCTACCCCATCATTAAGAACATTTTAGCTGAGTTGTGTAGTTGTTCCTTGTTTTTATTCCTGCACTGATTGATTCACTTTGGGCAGTGTCGATATCATAATCACAGAACTATTTAGGTCAGAAGAGACCTCTAGCAGGTCATCTAATCTATCTCCCTGCATTGTGGCAGTCTGGATTGATTTAATAATTCCAAAACCAGCCCTAACAAATGGGTGTCTAGTCTCTCCTTGAATCTCTGCAGTGATGGCCACTCCACAACCTTCTTTGACAGCTTGCTCCATTGCCTAACTGTGCTTATAAAGTTTTTCCTAATCTTTAATCCAATTTTTCCCTGCTGCAGTTTAAACACATTACTTCTTGGTCTGTCCTCATTGATTAATGAGAATTGGTCCCAATCCTCTTTATAAAACCTCTTTATTTGTAGACAGTTATCTATCCCCTCAGACTTCTTTTCTCCAGCCTGAACATGCCCAGTTATCTTAGCCTTCTCTCACAGGTCTTATTTTCCAAAACTTTTATCACTTTGGTTGCTCTACTATGAACTTTCTCCAATCTGTCTTTTTTAAAAATGCAAAATGCCCCAAACTGAATGAAGCACTCCACTGGTATGTCCTCTGTTGCTGATTAGAACAGCGTAATTATCTTGCCTGTTTTCCCCACAACACTCTTACTGTTTCACTGTTATAGTGCCTAACCTGGCTCAAGTAGCACACAAGTCGAGTGCTCTCCAAGGTACAAAATAAATGGGCTTTGAACTAGCTAATAATTTCTGCAGGGTGTTATTTTGTCATGTTCCTTAAAACAGAGACAACACATTTATACTAGAGCACTAGATTGTGCCCTATGGCACAGCCCTGAGCAAGGGGTGGTGTGTAAGATGCCTCACCTGAGGAATAGCCCTGGGGGGCATTATGCCTCAGAGCAACCCATCTCACAATTCTTCCCCTGCATTATCCTTGTTCCAAGGGGTAGTATAATTTGTTACAAGCCAAAGTTCTTACTCCCCTGGGTGGACATGTAGTCCAAGTCACAATTTACCCCAGAGATTTCTCCAGGATACTGCAGATTTTGCAGTCCCTGCATTGCAGTGTTCTTTGAAGTACTGATGTTTCATTGGAATGATACTAGAAATGGTGATGTGGTTGGAACAAGTTGAAGACAGCCACGCCAGCTCTGAAATGCTGACTTTTTCAGTGGAACAGCAATACTTCAGAGAGCTGCAGCTTAGCAATGACAGTGCAGACCAGCAAAAACATAGCAATTTATTGAATACAGCAAATACAAAAGTGTTGCACTGGTCACATTGATTTTACCATCTACTGCAACCCCTACCTCCCGACCATACTATAAAATCACTACCTGCAACTAGTATTTCCCCACTCTGCATTACAGTTGTGCATTTAATTATTCTGTTATCCAAACTACTTTACGTTGGTCTTTACTGAATCTCATTGTATTGGCTACAGTCTGTTTCTTTATCTACCATATAGCATGCTGTATTTTAATCTTGTCCTTCCAGATATTTACATTTCCTCCTCACTTAGCCTCATCCACAAACCAGATTCTGCTTCTAAACTGTTAATAAAAATGCTGAGTAGAATTAGACACAAAATTGACACCTGTAGAACCCTACTTAGCATCCCCTTTCAGCTTAACCGTGGATCATTCATATTTACTCACTACATTTGATAGTTTCAATACAGGTTTCAGAGTAGCAGCCGTGTTAGTCTGTATCCACAAAAAGAACAGGAGTACTTGTGGCACCTTAGAGACTAACAAATTTATTTGAGCATAAGCTTTTGTGGGCTACAGCCCACTTCTTCGGATGCATGGAATGGAACACACAGAAAGAAGATATTTATACATACAGAGAACATGAAAAGGTGGGAGTAGCCATATTAACTGTAAGAGGCCAATCAATTGAGATGAGCAGGAGAAAAAAAACCTTTGAAGTGATAATCAAGATGACCCGTAGAAGGTGTGAGGATACTTAACATGGGGAAATAGATTCAATTAGTGTAATGACCCAACCATTCCCAGTCTCTGTTTAAACCTAAGTTAATTGTATCTAATTGTTCAAAGTTTTTTTTTCTCCTGCTGCTGATAGCTCATCTCAATTGATTGGCCTCTTACAGTTGGTATGGCTATTTCCACCTTTTCATGTTCTCTGTATGTATAAATATCTTCTTTCTGTGTGTTCCATTCTATGCATCCGATGAAGTGGGCTGTAGCCCACGAAAGCTTATGCTCAAATAAATTTGTTAGTCTCTAAGGTGTCACAAGTACTCCTTTTTGTTTCAATACAGTTATTTTACTTCTAACTTCTAGTAGCATTTTTTCAACTTTAGGTCTGATTCTGCTACCCTTACTCGTGCTGCGTTACACTGTGATGAAACTGACTCCACATGAGTAAGGGTGACAGAATCAGGCCCGGAGTTTGTAAGCAGGAATTTCTTCTTACTCTTTGTCTCTAAATCTCTTTTGACTTGACAGTGTAGTATAAATGTTTTCTTATAATAAAAATTATACATATTTTTCTAGCTTTTCTGTGTGAATGCCATGCTGAACTGTTTCAAATGCCTTACAAAAGCTTACACTGAAGTTGCACAGATTTAACTTAAATTGGGTTAAAACCCAAATTAGTTAAACCAGCACAAAACCCTTTGTAGACACTTTTAATTGAGTTTAAGAGTAGCTTATCATAGTTTAGCTTAAGGTGGTAAGGAACTGCTTAAGCCAGTGGAAGTTTCTGAATAGACAATCTTACTTTAGTTAAGAATGGTTTGTATCAATGTAGATAACTATATCAGTTTAGAAATACACTTGTAGTTAAACTGATGTGTGAGCCCATACAACGTGTTTCCTTTATCCAATAAGTTGTTTTTCCTGTCAAAGTGCTAAAAATAGTGGAAATTAGCCCCAGGCTTGCATTGGTAGTGGTTTGGAGCTGGACCTCTTCAGAGTGCACACTAGGCGCCATTTTGGCTCAGGCAGGCACAAGGCTTGCCAGAGCTCCAGTGGAACAGCAAGAGGAAGCAAACTGCTACTCATGCTTTCTTCTGCATGGCTTGCCCACTTTGCTGGCTGGTGCATAGGGGCAGCTAAGTCATATCTGCACTCTTCTGGGTGACAGGTTTCAGAGTAGCAGCCGTGTTAGTCTGTATCCGCAAAAAGAAGAACAGGAGTACTTGTGGCACCTTAGAGACTAACAAATTTATTAGAGCATAAGCTTACATGCATACATCCGAAGAAGTGGGCTGTAGTCCACAAAAGCTTATGCTCTAATAAATTTGTTAGTCTCTAAGGTGCCACAAGTACTCCTGTTCTTCTTCTTCTGGGTGAGTTATTCGTCAGAGCTATGTGTCAGTTGGCAGGGCGGGGGGTGTCATCTTTTAACAAGGTAGTGATAATGATAAAAACCCTAGAATGGAGATAGTAATACTGGCTTATACTGGTACAGTTATTCCCCCTCCTGGATGGAAATAGCTATCTGTATAATAAGGTTTCCAGGATTGTCACTCTGTCTGTGTGTCGCACTGAAGCCTAGAATGTCTGTTGAGACAATGTGAAGCAACAGAACCAGCTACATGCAAGGTTGAGAGCTCTTTTTACTTAGAATATCACCAGGCTCAATCATCACGTTCAATGGGATTCACGGTCTGTTGCCATCCAATTTTTAGTCTCTCAGCCATTTTGGGACTTTTTACTGGTATTAGATGAAAGCCCATGGTGCCATATGGGTGTAATTCATAAAGTGTAAAAAGAACCTTTCTGCCATTACAGCTGTGCCCACACTAGTGGATTGCAGTATTGATATAACTATACCGGTATAGTTAAAGCAATATAACTTTCTGGTGTAGACAAGGCGTAAGGGAGAACAACTTGGGTAGCATCATGCTAATAGGAGGGGCTGCAATTCTTGCTGGCCCTTATTTGGCCATCACAAGCTTGGGCAGAGGCTCCTTAGTGTACATCTACTTTTTGGGCTGAAGGTGTAATTCCCAGTTCAAGGAAACACATTACAAATTGAATGTAGCTGCAGCAGTGTGAACAGCGGCAAGGGCTAGCCGCTCTGAGTACGTGCCTAGTGATTTGGACAGGATTGTACTTGGGGTGGCTAGCCCCTCCCACCATTTGCCCTGCTGCCACTATACTCTGTTTTTAGCATGTTAGTTCAATTATGTCTCCTCAAGCTGGGAATTATACCCCTAGCTCCAAGTGTAGAGATACTCTTAACTCTCTACCCCCCTGCAGAGCCACATAAGAGCCAGTCACAGTCTATTCTAAAGAATTTTCCCAAATCAGTTTAGGGTGATTCATTTTGGATCAAACCATGCTTTCTAGTATTTATCAGCTTACTTTCCTCTCAGTATTTATAAACTGAATCCCTTTATGAAGTGTACTAACAATTTACCTTCTACAGAAAACAAATGCACAGACCTGAGACTCTCTAGGTATCCTTTTCTCCCCTTCACATACATAAGGAATGTTAAAAAAATTAACCATTTCCCAGTTCCCAGGTACTTTACCTATCCATCTGATCCATTAGTAGCAGCTCTGATACCACTTCTGCTAACTCCTTTTACAATTTGGGTGACTATCCATGGGACTGTGATTATTTAAATACTAGATCTGGTAAAAAAAAAATGTCAAAATTCTAAATTTTTCATTGTAAAACCGGGACAAATTTTTCATGAATGTTTTCATGAAAAATGTGTACTAGTTTTCCGTCTTCTTTATAAAATATATCTCATGTTATCAACAGAGGACCATATTCTGTTGCAAGTTTCACCAGAGAAAAGCTACTGCAAATCCACTGACTTGTCTGAAGTTACTCTGATTTACACTGGATTAACAGAGCAGAAACTGGCCCATAATCTTTCACCTGATCCTTCCTATCTCTGACATCTCCCTTTCTTCATTAACTGTTAGCCTGTATTAAGCATCCTGTCCCTATTATCATTTGTAGTAAATACTCTTTCAGGCATTTTTCCTTGTATTTGGCTCCCTCTCTGCTAAGCAGCAGAACTCCACTTCCTCTTGTCACCCGGTTTGCTTTTATGTGATTGTAAAACTTGTTTAGTTCTTATTTACACCCTTTGCTAATAGTACTTCCTGCATGTACTATATAATTTCTCCTTATTTCCTCATGTTGTGTGCTATTCTTTTTCAGGACTTCACAAATTGTATGAGGCAAACATAATTGTTCAGTTACTTCTATTCCCATTTTACTGATAGTGATTGTTTTCTACTGTGGCTTTAGTATTATGTCCTTCAGAAGCTTCGATTTATCCTATACTTTTCTTAAGTGTTTCATCCATGAGACCTACTCCCAAAAAACCTTTGTTTCTTGAACCGTGTCTCTTTTGAATTCCACCATCCTTGAATTATAGTGTCTGGAAGGTTTCCCCTTAGTCACATAAGTAGTTGGCAGTTTTCTCTTCATGACCAGGCTTTTGGAAGATTTCCTTGAACCTGATTCCATGGGTGGCTGTTGATGACCTCTCTGGTGTTAATTTTGGACCTTTGTTGGGCTAACAGCGTCTTCACTCACTCCCTAACTAGGATCTCACAACAAACTGCCTACCCATGTCTTTCTTTCAAAAGATACAGTTACTCTTTTTTAAAAAAAAAAAAAAAGGGGGGGGGGCTAATGACATTTTTCAAGACAATGAAGCACATTGATTTAATTTAACAATCATTTCCTTGAGCCTTTTATCAAATTATACAGGTGTACAAAATAAACTACATCTGCCATATGTAAATGTGAGTAGTTCCTAGCTTCACCTCTCATTTTAATAACACAACTTGGTTTTAAATGCTTTTTCTGAGCCCTCATTTTTTAAAAACTCATACCCTGGATCATTTGGCCTACCTGTCCCCCACCACACATATGTAGGTACACAATATGTCTGTCATCTCTGTCACTACATCTGGATTTTCTCTCTCTGCTCTTTGTATTTCCTGTCCCTGTTCTTTGTACATTATAATTCCTGGTACTTGGTCAGCCCACTAGTTGTGCACATACCACTCCCACGGATCTCCAGGGGTATTATATCCAGGCAATTGATGAGATGATTAGGTCCTTTAAATTCTCCAGATAAATAATCTGTTTAGATCATCTTGTCTCCTCAGTCCTGTGGTCTGCTTCCTAACCATTACCACTATACCATAGTTCTAAGGCAGCCATTTTCCAGCATGCTCAATTTCAGAAGCTTATTCGTATTGGTCTCAAAATCTGGACTTATCTGCTATACCAAAGAGCATGTATTTATATATTCAGAGGTTCCATTGTCTCTTGTGTTGCAGAGTGCGCATTACTGATGAATGATGTAGTCTAAAGAAATCATGTTGAAGAATGAAATGTGTCTGTACTCTGAAAGGTGACTATGGTAACAATGGCAGATCTCTTCCCTGTGTATCCAGAGTCATATCTTCTGATTTTAGGCACTGAAAATAATTTCTAACCGCATTTTACTCATGTTGGTTCTGCCCACCAAACACAGACAGAGAGAGTACTGCATTCCATTCTTCTTCCTACGTCATCTATGCAAATTTCTTCACAAGTGCTTCTACACTTATCCAATCGCGGAATGGAAACTATACCATGTGACTTTTCTAACAAGTTATAACTAAGCAATGCAGCTCAAATTTAGAATACTTGTGATCAATCCATAGAATTTATTTATTTATTTATTTGAAAAGACTTTCACCAAAAAATTTGAAGAACAAATAAACCCTGGAAATGGCAACCTGCTTGTGGATATTCCACAGGAAGAAAATCTAGCTAATTGTGCTAAGTAATTGTTTGCTATGGCCTTGGCTACACTTACCAGCTAGTTCGACGGCTGGAAATCGAAGTTCTGGGTTCGACTTATCGCGTCTAGTCTGGACGCGATAAGTCGAACCCGGAAGTGCTTGCCGTCGACTGCGGTACTCCAGCTCGGCGAGAGGAGTACCGCGGAGTCGACGGGGGAGCCTGCCTGCCGCGTGTGGACCAAGGTAAGTTCGAACTAAGGTACTTCGACTTCAGCTACGTTATTCACGTAGCTGAAGTTGCGTACCTTAGTTCGAATTGGGGGGGGTAGTGTAGACCAAGCCTATGAGTCATTTGCACAGTAGTGAGTTCCAAAGTATCCTCTTTTTGCAACTTGTATTGGGCCTGTACCCAGCCTATTCCACTCTTGCCTCCACTGTTGTTCATGCCCCCTTCCTATTTTTCACTGCTAGGAAGTGACTATGATCTGAGTGCATTTTTCAGTGACTGCTTGTTTTGTTAAGATACCGCTATAGCTCTGGTACCAGGTATACAAATCAGGTTAAAGTTTTTGAAGGACTATGACAGTATTTCCAATCATTTAGCCTGATATAAGAAAAGGACTAAATCACTCATTGTTATTTCCTTAAAATTACCTATATAATTGTTTTTAAAATACAAAACAATGAAGCAGAAAGCAGTCCTTTTTCAGGCTGATGAGGTGCATTGTATCAAGACAGAAAGATCAGAGCTGTACTCTGAGGTATGGGGAACAGCAGGAGATTTCCAGGTCTTTTTCAGTGAGGTCTATATATTTAGGTTTTGCTTTTGTATCCACAGAGTGCCAGGTTTCCAAGTGCTCAGCACCACAGTTGGGGCCAGATTTTCAAAGAGCTCAGCGCCCATTTAGGCAATCACATAAGACTTTCAGAAGTGCTCAGCACCCAGCAGTTCTTGTTGTGACACTTAGGTCTAGTATTTAAAAAAAAAGCTTAGCATATCAGTGAGCAATTTTGACAACGTGACCACTTATTTTGGTGTTTAAATGGAAGCTACGTTCTTTTGAAATACCCTGACAGTGGGTGATTCTGCAGCTCTAGTCTTTACTGGTGGGACAGGTCCTAACCTTGGCTTCTCGGGGAGCTGATGTTTAGCATTGTTATTATTCATATTTGTATTATGGTAGCACCTAGGAGCCCCAGTCATGGATCAGGGCATTGTGTTAGGCGCTGTTCGAACACGCAACAAAAATGTTCACTGCCCCCAAAGTGCTTATTTGGCATGGCCTTGGGCAAGTCATTTCTTTTCTGTGTCTCATTTGCTCTGACTGTGACATGGGAATGATAACAAATGATACTATTACCTCCCTCACAGAGACGTGGTGAAGATTCTTTAGTGAATTTTTGGCCACAAGATTTGAACACAGAAATGGCTGTACAATTGCAAAGCCCTGGAATGATTTTCACAGCCTCACCTGACCAAGGAGGATAGGCAGGGACTGTGGCTGCTGTGATCATTTGCAGGAGACAGATGATACATGTTGCCATGAACACTCAGAAAAAAAATTCTGCCAACACCTGGACTCTATCAGAAATAGGAGGAAAATCATAAAATATTAGGAAATTCCCAAGTTAAGTCTCCGATAGCAATGTTAACAGGATCACATTACATTGTGCAGTATTTCCATTCCTGTACTTTTGGTTAAGTGCATAGCTTAATATATATATTACTGTTTATTAGGTACAAAGTTACATTTTTAAAAATAGCCTCTAGTATTGTAGGTGTATTGTTGCACTCTCAGTTAACTGCAGGTTTAATTAAGTGTGCTCATATTTGCATCCATAAGGAAACATAATGACCTGGTTGCACCCACAATACAAATAGTTAAGTATCTAACTGAGTGAAATCGTAGGCCCAATTAATCGCAATATTTAAGGATGGGCACCAAATTGTGGCAGCAGTATTGGAGCTGGGTTCAGGCATGGCTAATAATCAGGACCAAAATGTACACCATAAAACATAAAAGATGTGAACCACGGCCAAATGGTGGCACAGTATGTGATAGCAGAGATTTTGGTGTTTGCCTTGCTCTGAATTTACATGTTTGAGCCAGATCCACAGCTGATATAACATGGCATATTTCCATTTAAGTCACTGGAGCTATGCTTATTTAGACCAGATGAGGATCCAGCCCAGCATTCCTTTTTCTAGATCAAGTAGTTGTTATTAATTCAAACAATATATGAATTGCCAAGACAAAATCCAGCCCAGTAAGTGGAATGAGTATATGGATTGTCCACAAACACACAGATCACTATTGTCCTGGAAAGAATGTCCTAACAGCGAGGTCTCCTAAATTGTGGAAAAGTCTCCTTGAGAAAGTGGTGTAAGCCCCATATCACAAGTCATTTAAAACTAAACTGGTCAAAGCATTCAAAATTATCCTGGAGGGAACAGTCCTGCACTGGCAAAGAGATGGACAATATAACACGGTATTAGTATTATTCATAAACTTTACATTTATAACCTGAATTGAGGCCTTACTGTTTGTAAAATGCTGATGCTCTGGAAGAAACAACTAACCATCTGAGAATCTATTTTGCATTATGTGTCCAGTGTACCTTGAATCTTCTGTTTCCAGTTAGGATTGATTTTTGCATTGTTATCAGAAGTTTTGTGAATAAAGTGAATTGTTTGTGATCTGTGTTCAGATGAATATAATAGGGCATCACAATCAAAATGCGTAGGCAATGACAATAACAACAATAACAGTCTGAGGATACACGTGTTGACATCTGTAACGAGAAATCAGGCAGGAGAGGCTGGAGAAGGTTCTAGGCAGAAGTTCCACGGTAAATAATAAAGTTCCTTGTTCAGTGTTGGAAGAAAGATACTCTCTGACTATATGACAATGGTAAAGAATCACATAAAAAGTATCTATATTTAGGCCAGAGATGGTCTTTATTATATGTCTGTAAAGTGCTTAGCACACTTTTATATGGGTGCTATATAAATTATAATTATTAACAATAATAAAACCTTGCTTCCTTAAAGAAGATATTTCAGAGGCAACTGAAACTGAACTGTCTGTTTTGATGCTGCAAAGTACTTTGGAAAAATTAAGAGCCCCTAAATCTTCACAGAGTTTCAGAAAAGTTCAGTATGGCAGATTGTCCCTCTCCCCATCATGCTGTGGGAGGCATTCCTCCTTCCTTTATTCCTTCCACATTAGGGAGTCTTATCAGAATGAAGGAAAAGGGGTCAAACAATTGGGGTTTCTGCAGTTCACTGAGATAATCTGGTAGCACACTCTTGGGCAGAGTAGTGGGACCCTCTGAAGAATCTAAGCCCTGGTCTACACTGGGGGGGATCAATCTAAGTTACACAACTTCAGCTACGTGAATAACGTACTTAGATCTACTTACTGTGGTGTCTTCACCGCGGTGAGTTGACTGCTGCTGCTCCCCCGTCGACTCTGCCTGCACCTCTCACAGTGCTGGAGTACAGGAGTTGACGGGAGAGTGCTCGGGGGTCGATTTATCATGTCTAGACTAGACACGATAAATCGATCCCCTTGGATTAATCGCTGCCCGCCAATCTGGCGGGTAGTATAGACATACCCTAAGGGCTGGTCCACACTAAGCCCCCAGTTCGAACTAAGATGCACAACTTCAGCTACGTGAATAACGTAGCTGAAGTCGAAGTACCTTAGCTTGAACTTAAAGATACTTACCGCGGGTCCACACACAGCAGGCAGGCTCCCCCGTTGACTCCGCCTACTCCTGTTGCGGAGCAGTGTTACCGGCGTCGATGGCGAGCACTTCCGGGATCGATTTATTGCGTCTAGACAAGACGCGATAAATCAATCCCAGAAGATCAATTGCTTGCCGCCGAACCAGTTGGTAAGTATAGACGTACCCTAAGTCAACGAAATGGGTGAGAGAGCTGCCCTAGCTGATAGTATCAGAGTATGTCGTCACTGCAGAGTAAGCCCAGGCTTGGCTAGCCCTGATGGAACGTCCCCACTGCTAAACTATACCTATTCCAGAGAGATAGAGAGCAAGAAAATACAGCCCAGATGGAATTGTGGGAAGGCTCTGGAGGACTATCAGCACTTGGCCTTCATTAGCAGGCATCCTCACTGCAAAGTAGGCACATTTCCAGTCCCCCAGCTGAGACAAAACCTGGGTTCAAGCATATATCATCAGCCATATACACTAGCCCAGGTTAAAGCATCCTCAAGCCCAGGTTATCGGTTTTTCTGTGGGTCCAACAGGGGAGTTAGAGGCAACACCTGGGTGAGAGCCCAGGCTATATATCTCTGTGATAAAGCTATGCCCTAATGAATAGCGAAGTGGGAATGATTGGCCATCCATCAAAGACAGCAGGCACAGAGGTCCAGTATCTCTTGAAGAAGAGAGCTGCGGCTGTGTGTGGGAGAGGGAAGATCAAATATGCTGGTGGTGATCCTCAAGTGTCTGGATGATTCAGATAAGCACTAGACATTGAGACGGCTATCCAAACTCAAAATCTGAATGGTTTGTGGTTGGCCCTGTGAGCTGGCAAACCAGGTGGCAGCTTATGCCAAAGTCCCCAGGCCTCTCTTGATACTGACAAACACATAACTGGAATCAGTCTGGTTAGCCTTGGTTAGCCTGAGTGTTAGCCTTGGTAAAATAGGTATTAGAGTTATAAAAATGTGCTTAGTGTTTAGTCTGTATTGAATGCTTGTGAGTTGTTGCATGCATTAATCTCACTTATAACATCTGTATCCCATATTGTAAGGTAATTGAGCATTTGCATTGTAAGTGTCTGAAACCAGACAGGAGGGAAGCAGTAACTAGTGTGAACACTAGTCTCCAACAGGTATTATGTCCTGCCCGACAAAGAAGGCCCATCAACACTAGACAAACTATTGTGGAACATCAGAGAACAAAAGACTTTATTGATTGTTCTCCCTCTCACACCCCCATGAAGAGAAGATGTGCAAGTGAATTTCTTCCATCAGCTGAGTTTGCAACTGAAAGCAAAAAGGGAAGGAATAAAAATCCCTAACCAGAAGGAACTGTCTCTTTGCTGCTTAGACTCTCGGGGGGCAAGAAGTCTATGTATAAACAAGTGATTCCCAGCTGCTTAGCCCTATGGGGCATTTAGCCCTTGCTTATTATAGAAGTTTCAATTACCTTTTGAAACTTAAGACTGCAACTCATGTGTGTGTGTGTATGGTTACCTGTTTTAACCTTATAAATAACTCTATTTCCTTTTCTGAGTTAATAAAACTTTAGATCGTTTATTATAGCATTGGCTACAAGTGTTGTCTCTGATGTAAGATCTAAGGAGCAATTGACGTGGGGTGAGTGCCTTGTCCTTTGGGACTGGGAGTAACTGGGATATTGTTGTGATGTCTGGTGTAAGGGATCATCTATCACAAAGGCAGGCTTACCTGGGAGGCAAGATAGATCAGAGTACCCCAGGGAACTGCCTGGGACTCCACGGTTAGGCTGTTAGAGTGCCTGAGGAGTTTATATTCAATAAATGGTTGGTGAAAACTAATTATAGAACTCACTACTAATTTGGGGTTTGTGCCCTGCTTCTCAACAGTCTGTCCTGAGGTTGATACTCTCACTCTTGATTCAACCCAGACTGTCGACAGGTCCATCACTAGGTCATTTTGTGGTACTGCTGCTCTCAGAGATCTTATTATGGGTATTCCCAGCACCATCTGTTGCCTTTTTATGTCTAGAAATTATTTTGCAGAGGAGGAATTTGGATACAGTTGACACAAATCCCTGAAAACATTTGTCTGTTTGTCTTAGACTCTAATTAGTGTGGGCTCGGTCAAAACTGTTCTGAACTTTCATTTATTTATTTTTACTCATTTCTATAGTGCCTATCACCATGGCAGCAATGTGCTTCAATTACAGGAAATTAAAACACAAAACACAAGAATTAATCAAATGCTAAACCAAATAAATGTGTCTTGCATAGTGCCCTGAATGTCACTGGGATCCTGCTTTCCTGGGCAGCAGAGTTTTTCTTTTTAAAGAAATACTGTCTGTTTGTTGTTTCAAGTTTCACGTCTCCTTTGGAAGCTTAAACCTGAAATCACTTTCTTTCTCCATTGATAAGTCCTGTTTATTTTCTTGCTAGCAACTGTGAAAACGCATGGCATTTAATTAAATCCATGGTTTTCATACTGCAGTGTGGTGATTGCAGTATGTGTAGCTATGTAACTGGTATACATGCATGCCCCAGGGGAAAGGTCCAATTGCTCCTTGAGCTTTCAGATGCACAAGTGATGTGTGCAGGCTACACCATCCTTTAAAGTAGTTCATCCCACTCCCCAGATGCACCTGGCCTGTATGTGTTTGAGGGGGAATCCTGTGTTAATCCTACCTCGTTTAGAGGGAACTGTACCCTGCTGGGAGATTCCCCCAAGAGAGCAGTCCTAGACTGTAGCAGGAGAACCAAGATCAAATTCAAATGAAAAGGAGAATTAATATTCACAAAAGGCTTCAGCATGGAGCCCAGAAAAGTGAAAATAGGACTGTTTATAAAAGACCAAGTTTGGTCCTGACTTGGCATCAGAATTAGTAAAAAAAAAAACACAGAAGCACAATTTTGCCAAAAGTTTCAAAATTTTGAAAAATGTTTCCATTTCCTGTGGTTCAAAATGGACACATTTTCTGGTGTTAGTGAAACGCCTGATGGCATCTTTTACCAACATTTGAATGGAAATGTTTTTGTCATTTTGATTGACATCATTATTGAAGATCTTCTGTTTATGAAAAATGGTATTTTCTTATTGAAAACTGGAAAGCAATTTTTTTGGTAAGCACAGTTTTTTGATAATGATTTTGATGACATGCTGATAAAAATAGGTCATGGAAAATGTCATGGAAATGGCAAATTTCAAGAATGGTGATAATTTTTTAAGAAAAAAGGCCATACTCATGTGAAAAATTTCAACCCAGCTCTACTCAATATGAGTCTCACAGCCACTTCTCTCATGATAGTCAGGACAGCATGGTTCCATCACCGTCTGTCTGACCCATCGAAATAATAGGCTCTGTGCACATTATGCTCCCTTACTCACCTGCCATGATCTTTGTTCTGAGAAGGCTCTAGCTCAGCCTTTCCAAACTGCCCTCTGGAATATTACTTCTGTCCAGAAACATTACCTTAGCCTACTAGAGACTGCTGGCAATGGAGGGTGGACAATCAAGGCTCAATACTGAATCCTGAGACTCACTAGGTACTCCTAATTTCCCATGATCCTTCTTGATCCCCCTGCCTTCCTTCCTTTGCTACATCCCATCCAGTCCTTATCTCTGCCCAGTGTCCCTTCTTGCTCCCAGTGCACCCTCCTGGACTCCAAGCTCTCCTCCAAGTCCAGATTTCCTCTTGCTTTCCATTCAGCCTATGGCAATAATGAATAACAACACCACTTTTTATTGGAGAACCTTTCCTCCACAGATCTCAAAGTCCTTTACAGACACTAAAAACTGAGGCCTAGTGAGGATTCAGGCACTTGTCCAAGGTCACACAGCAATGACAGAGCTAAGAATAAAACTCAGCGGCCCTGACTCCCAGCCCGAACCTCTAGACCAGGTTCACCCTCCAGCCCAAATTTCACTCTCCTGGTATGAAGACACTAGTCTGTGGTTTGACTAAGCATTTTTGAATGCTCACACTGCTGTTGTATTTGCAGCACATTTGTGTGAGCCTGACAATGGGATGTGCTTTGGATTTTACTGTGTTGTGCAGGACTCAAGGGATGTGGCTTTTTAGTTTGTTTTACAAGGAAACTGTTTGGAATTTTTTTATTTAAAAAAGAAATCTCTGGGAAGCAAGCAATAAGTTGTACTTAAGATAACAGAAACTATCTTTAAAAGCTAAGTCATGTTGGGGCCTTTTGACCTTGACAATGTCCCTTTAAGCTTTTTGCTATCAAAAGTTGTCCAGCATATGGCATGGCTGACAGGCAGAGAGTCTCATCTCTTTCCTGTTCAATTAGAGGTCTGCTTACCCTAGCTCTCTGGAACAGTTTTATCAAATTGTGATCTGTGATAGATTCTTCGGAGGATTTTCTTCTTCTAAATGCTAAAATATCCTCAGCAATATTGCTGAGGCTCCCCTTCTAGTTCATGCTGACGTTATTTGTATTCTTCTGGGGCTGGCCAACTGAATGAACATCTACTTACATCTGCCAAAGAGTGTCCTAAAGGTAGTCAGTTTCCTCATAAGCCATCTTTGCTAGCTAAAACTGAAATGACTTTTGCTATGATAAGTCTTGGTAAAATGTCTTCAGTACTAGTAATGGATAATACATGTGTTTGAGAGCTTCACTGAGTGTAATGGATCTATGCAGATGCAGAATTTTTCAGGTTAGAACCATCAAACTGCAAGATTGTCAGTTCATTTTTCCAGTTCCTTGTTGATCCACCATATGTATAGACTCATACACCATCTTGAGTTGTGATCTTACAAAGTAAACTTCAGTGGACCAGGTCATTACTTAGATGAAAACTTTCCCAAGGAAACAAAGCTATTATAGGAAGTGGGATTAAGAATTCATTAGGTGGTACTCTTGCCTCTGAGTCACTACCAAACCAACATCCAAGGATGGTTTTGACACGACTGTGCTGTTAAAGGTGCCATCTTGTAGATGAAATGTAAATCTGAGGCCCTGATCACTTGTGGCCATTAAGTAACCCACACCATTATGGTAAGGGTGTTTGTTAACCCCAGCATCCTAACCAAATTCCATTTAGAATAATTATTTTGTAGTTTCAAAAGATATTACATTCTTCTTCACGACCTGTCATAAACTGTTGGTTAGCATTGCAGTGTGCTGTTAAAGAGGTGTGGTGTTCCATCCCAGTAATGACTGGTGTGGTTCAAGTTGTAATCGTCAGGCTGAAAGGTACGTTAAAATATACCATATTCGTTATTTTCATTATCTGACCAGAGCTGTATAAAGTAAATTAATATTTGTGAAACAAGTAACCTGTGTTTTTTCAGTCAACTGTTGAAACTAACTTTTTTTTTGCATTCTCCAAGCAGCTTATTGAGAGGCATTTATAAAATATTAATTATTGAAAATACACAATAGTAGTTTGTGGAGTGTGCCTGTTTATAAAACAAGTATATTTCTTGATGAAAAGCTGGGCTAAGTGGTAGAATTTCACTTGAAGTGATTTTGGAGGTACATGGCACGGAAATGTTTGAGGCCTTCATTAGAGTCACTCTGAATCTGCAATCAAAATGAGTAGGTTGATTGTCTGGGTAATTCTTGGAGATAGTTGTAGAAAGCACTTTTCCCCTTTTCCTTTTGTAACTCCACACTTGGGTAGTGATGCTGCAGATTATTTCATCTGACTATGTTATAGCAAAACGTTCACTGCTGTTTATATTATAGGCTGTCTCTGCTTTTCTTTGCAAAATCAATCCATTAGTCAGTCAATCAATTGCTTTCTTCTATATGTATGAAGATCCTTGTCTATAGCTTTTTGTGTGTTTGTTTTGCTATAAAATGCAATTTGGGATATGGTGGATCTTTAAAAGGACAATGAGAAGTACACTGGGTGCAGACTCAGTATTGACCATCTTGAGAACCTGCAGGAACCATGCTATCTATTCCACTGTCTCTGTGGAGTA
The DNA here is from genome assembly GCF_013100865.1 of Trachemys scripta elegans. Taxonomy (NCBI): domain Eukaryota; kingdom Metazoa; phylum Chordata; order Testudines; family Emydidae; genus Trachemys; species Trachemys scripta. The sequence goes on along the minus strand of NC_048302.1, from coordinate 29,041,416 downwards.
GCAAATGTTGGCACTTTAATGACTCTCACTCTTGTTCAGCTTCAGAATATGACCTACCTTAGCTTTGTTAAAATGTGTTGGGGTCTATTCTTTGATCTTTAAATATCTATATTCTTACTCTTTAATAAAATTAAAATCCATTATTGTGTCACCAAACATTTTAAAAATCCACATAACAGCCATTTGCTAAATGACCTTGTGCAGGATTTTAAGTTTGTTCTGTTGTCATCTATCCCAAAGAGAAAGAACAATTTCACAAATCCTATATTGGCTACTGCATTGAAATCAGTATGAACACAATCAGGTGACAGTTAAGAAAACAAAGAATTCACAAAAGATTTGTACTTCATAAGAAACAGAGTAGGGGAACTGACAAAGTCTGTGAAGAGAAAAGGACATAGGTGTCAATTCTGTTCTTGGGTATCTGGGTGCAATGCCCATTGACCTGAGCCCAGATGCTGTAGCAAACTGCTATATTTAAAAGCCTCTGAGAGGGTATGACTCAGAATGGAGACTAGAAAAGAATTAAAAATTAAAAGAAAAGTGCTTCAAAGAAAAGTCTCTCTTCAATTGCTTGGGACTGATTCATTTTAGTATTTGTGTCCTGGACTTAATCGCTGCTGCATCATATCTGAATGGTTTGACTGAGTCCTAGTTCTTGTTGAGGCAGCATATGGGAACAGGATCCATTACCTTTCATTCCCAGGGCTATATAATGTCTAATAAACTCTGCAGCAAGAACGCCAGATTTGTGCAGCACAGCCAGCTGGTGTAGCCTTGTTGTCTATTAAGCTACGTTTTTACTTTCATTATTGACAGGGAGAACTGACTGTCTAACGTTCACAAATAATGTTTCTTGAAGATCTGAAGTATTTTTCCAGAGCATCTGTGTTGTTAGCAGTGTCTATCCTAGTGGTAAATGAAAACCCTTTAGAAAGCAGTCCTTACTACTCACAGGGTGAAAAGTCCTTCCTTACCTGGGTTACTCCCATATAGGAAACTAGGATGTCCATGAATCTGTGCTCATGGAATTTCCACTTGAACTCTCACGGAGCTGTGGGGACACTAGGATTGTGCCCAGAAGAACAAGAAGTGGATTTGGCTCTGAAAACTAAGGATCTCTATCAAGATTCATGCCTGGTTCAGGAAATGTGCAGGAGAGATTGTGCACCCACACCATATCCTGGCCTATCCTGGAGTTTGATTTGCCACTCCATCTGACCCAAACTTAAAGCGAGTGGAGAACGAGGGTGGTGGGCATCTGGTTGTAGTTCCCAGATTCAGAGCTGTCAGGTCCTGGCACAGGAACAGCCCTAAGCGATGCCAGAGGAGAATAGGGTGTAGTAGAGCTTCAGTCAACCATGGCCACCTCCCTGGCCTGTCTGTGCCCTGCCTCCTCCTTGTGTTGGGGAGGTCCTGGAGCAGGAGGCAGTAGAAAGACGTTCCTGAGATTTCCAGCAGCAAAGAATTCCTTACCCAGGGGGCAGTCTTCATTGGCTATCTCCAGAGGCCTGGCCTCGACAGCAGTGCGGCTCCTATGATTACCCCAGCTGCCACTACTCCTCAAAACCCCTGTGAGGGAAGGGTTCACGCTGCAGCGGGGGAAATTCAGCATAAAGTAACACTGACGTGATCTATAGTAATTCAGGAAGGGAAACTCTATGGGATTGAAGAAGGGAGATTGCTATGGAAAATGGATGTGCCTCATCCCCATCCCCAGTCATGAAGCTTGATAACATAGAGCCCCCATGAAGTGGCTTCCATGGAGAAAAAGACTAGTATGTAATAGAGCCAGCACACCCTCTTTCCGCATACCCCGCACCTGGCTGGATCTGTTATAGTTCCCCCTCTTCCCACAAGGTACTATGCTAACACAAAGCACTATGGTCCCAAATACAAAAATAGATCAAACTACACATCACCTCTGAATTTGGTTCTCTGTTTGATTCTATTCTGTAAAGCGGCTATGGGAAAACGGCATCTTCTTACTCAACAGATCTGCTCTCTGTGTGTTTTCAGAGCAGTATATGCTGGGGTTAGTGACCAATATTAGTTTTTTTAAAATAGAAAACTGATATGACCTATGGGCAAAATTTTTAAACTCTAGTGTCTCAGATTAAGCACTTTAAACTACTGTTGAGCACCTAAATAAACGTGATTTTCAGAGGGGTCAAGCACCCACAATTCCCACTTATGCTACTAGGTACTGCAGGTGTTCAACACTTTTGAACATCAAACAGCTTTTATCTACGTGCTTTAATATGGATTTATGTACCTAACTTTGGGTACCCAATTCTGAAAATATTGGCCTCAATTCCAGCTTCAATGTCAAATTCTGTCCTCAGTTACACCTGTGCAACTTTGAAGAGTGGGGCAAATGCAGATGAAAGCAAAATTTGCCTTGTGGAACTTTTAGTGCTGGTGAAGATGCAAGAGAAGGAAAGAATCCAGCTTGGCTCTCAGATCCTGGGCTAAGTCTATCGGGTTGGAAGTTACCAAAGCCACTGTTACATTTGTAAACTGAGGACATTTGCTACGCAGTGCCACCTGGACTGCCCTCCTCCCACATCCTCACTGGTTGTGAAGATAGGACTCATCAGACAGAGGAGTTTCTAGGCTCCCAGTCTTTGCCACCAATAGCTGGAACAGCATAAAGATCTGCTAAAGGCAGATCTGTTGCCAGCATCTCTCCAAGTAGGGAGAGGAAGGAGGAGCCCCACCTTCTGGGGGTAATAATATTAAGTAATGCATAATACATGGCTGAATGCAAAAGCATCTCCTTAAAATGTATACAGTCTTTTAAAATGACTGGATATTTCAAGTTTCAGAGGAGTAGCCGTGTTAGTCTGTATCAGCAAAAACAACGAGGAGTCCTTGTGGCACCTTAGAGACTAACAAATTTATTTGGGCTTAAGCTTTCGTGGCTAGAACCCACTTCATCAGATGCATGGAGTGGAACATACAGTAAGCAGGTATAAATACACAGCACATGAAAAGAGGGGAGTTGCCTTACTGAGTGGGGGCATCAGTGCTAATGAGGCCAATTCAATTAGGGTGGATGTGGTCTATTTCCAACAGTTGACAAGATGGGGTGAATATCAACAAAGGGAAAATTATTTTTTGTAGTGGCCTCGTTAGGACTGACCCACCCATTTGATAAGGCAACTCCCATTTTTTTGTGTTCTGTGTATTTATACCTGTCTACTGTATTTTCCACTCCATGCCAGGTTATGCCCAAATAAATTTGTTAGTCTCTAAGGTGCCACAAGGACTACTCGTTGTTTTTGGATATTTCAAAATTTTCTGGGGAAGAGCCTCTTAACTCTTCTATTTTAATCTATATTTATATCCATATAGATTTTCCATCTGGGTCAAGTTTAAATGAAGACATTTATGGGAATAAGGGAGGGAGCATAGTGGATGTTCCCCAATGCATTTACACATACCTCACAGGTTTGCTTGTTTAGCTGTGGGATTGCCTGAATGAAGTCCTTTTTGATACAATTCTTTTCTTGTCCTCCTTCTCTTCTCTTTTCTCTGGCCCATCACCTAAGAAGATGCAACGCCACATCACAACATAACTTCAAGACCTCTGATAACAGGCTCCAAAATTGATGCGTTGCCTCTTTTGTTTGGGTCTGCTTCAGTCACTGGAACCAGCCAAACCAGTTACACAGAAATGGTCAGGGGTTCCCGTCGAGGCTGCAAAAAAGAACAACAAAAAACAAACATCCACAAAAGCATCATGCTGAATAAGTTACAGGAAGACAGCTATGTGCTAAACTAGGCAACTGGAAGGAACAAAACAGTTAGGTGCCCTTGTTACTAATCAAATATCAACCATGTGTTGTTCAGGCAGAAACCATACTTCTAGCCAACTCTGGCCCTAATCCAAAGCCCACTGAAGTCAGTGGATAGACACCAGCACAGCACATACATATTTTATTCCTTTTTGGATAATTGGGCCAGATCCTTAGCTGGTGTAAATTGGTGTAGCTCCCTTGACTTCATTGCTATCTTGATTTAAACTAGCTGAGGATCTGGCCTCACATTTGTTACTTTTAATGTGTTGCAATCCCTGATATCTATAAAAACCTGTATGGATTCATAGCGTTTAATACTAGAAGGGACCATTAGACATCTAGTCTGATCTCCTGTATATCACAGGCTACTAATTTTCACTCTGTTACCCCTGTATTGAGCCTAATAACATGTGTTTGGCTAAAGCATATCTTCCAGATAGGCATCCAGTTTTGATCTGAAGACACCAATGGATGGAGAATTTACCACTTCCCTTGGTAGTTTGTTCCAGGGGTTCATCACTGACACTGTTAAAAATTTGTGCCGTATTTCTAATCTGAATTTGTTTGGCTTCAGCTTCCAGACATTGGTTCTTGTTATGCCTTTCGCTTCTACATTAAATAGCTCCTTAGAAGCTGGTGTTTTCCTCCAGTGACGGTACTTATACACTGTAATCAAGTAACCTCTTAATCTTCTTCCTGATAAAACAAACAGATTGAGCTCTTTAAGTCTCTCACCACAGGGCATTTTCTCCAATCCTCAGATAATTTTTGTGGCTTTTTTCTGCACTGTCTCAAATTTTTCAGCATCCTTTTAAAAATCTGAACACCAGGACTGACTATGGTATTCTAGTCTCAGTCTCCCCAGTGCTATATACAAAGATAAAATCACCTCCCTACTCCTACTCACCACTCCCCTGTTTATACATCCAAGGGCTGCATTAGCACTTTTTGCCCCAGTATCATACTGGGAATGCATATTCAGTTTCTTGTCCACGATGAAGCCTAAATCCTTTTCAGAGTCACTGCTTTCAAGGATACAGTCCCCCATTCAGTAGGTCTGGCTTGCATTCCTTGTTCCTAGATGTATAACTTTGCATTTAGCGACATTAAACACATTTTATTTGAATGGGCCTGCTTACCAAGCGATCCATATAATTCTGTATGACTGCCCTGTCCTCATCATTATTTACTACTCCACCAATCTTTGTGTCATCTGCAAATTTTATCAGCAGTGATTTTATATTTAGCTCCAGATCACTGATAAAAATGTTGAGCAGCATTGGGCCTTGTACCGATCCTTGTGAAACCCCACCAATAACACCCCTACTCAATAATGATTCGTCATTGATAACTCCTTTTTGAGATCTGTCTGTTAGCCAATTCTTAATCCATTGAACGTGTGCTTTATTGATATTGTACAGTGCTATTTTTTAATCAGAATATTGTGTGATACTAAGTCAAACACTGCAAAAGTTTAAGTGTATTACAACTGCACAATTATCTTTATCAACCAAACTTGTAGTCTCATCAAAGAATGAAATAAGGTTTGTTTGGCAAGACCTATTGTCCATACAAAACATGTTGACTGGCATTTGTTATATTCCTACCCTTTAATTCTTTATCAGCTGAATCCAATATCAGGTTTTCCATTATTTTTCCTGAAATTGATGGGCTAACTGGCTTATACCCAGATCATCCCACTTGCCCTTTTAGAATATTGACAAAACATTAGCACTCTTCCAGTCTTCTGGAATTTCCCAGGTATTCTGAGATTTATTAAAAATTAACCCCAGCGGGCCAAAGATCTCCTCAGCCAACTCTTTTAGGATTCTTGATTGCAAACTCTGAGGGCCTACTGATTTAAAAATGTTTATCCCTAGTAGATGTTGTCTAACATTCACAACGGGGTCCTGATCCGTCCTAGCCACTATAATATTACAAACAAAATAAAATAATATAATAATAATAAATAGTCTTCAAATTTTGTGACTATATCATTCTGCTTCTTTCCAAATACAGAACAGAAATATTTATTAAACACTTCTGTCTTTTCTACACTATTATTTATGATTTTACCATCTCCTTCTAATAACGGGCTTACCCCATTGCTAGGATTTCTTCTGTTCTTAATATACTTAAAACTCCTTCTTATTATCCTTAATCCTGCCAATCATGGATTTTCCCCTGATGTCTTTAGCTTCCCTGATCAATTTTCTTCATAACTTCTAATGTATATAGATCGCTATCGATTTCCCCTTTTGCCATTTGTTATACATTGCTTTTTGTTTCTAATTACTGCCTTCAGTTCACCACAGAACCAGGATGTGCTTTTAGCAACAGTTGTTCTCTTTGCTGACTGTGGAATCGTGGATTTTTTGGCCATCTTTAAATGCTTCTTAAAGAACTCCCAATTTTCATTGAAATTTTTCTGTCAAAATTTTTCTTCCCAATTGATTCTGCCCACAATTTTCCTCATCTTTGGAAAATTAGTGCTTTTGAAGCACCAACTATATCTATGGCCTTCTATTTGCCCAAATCGAATGTGATCAGATCATGAACACTGGTCCCTAGGCAATCACCAACTTCAGTCCAGTGATTAATTCATGTTTATCCATCAAAATGAGGACTAATATAATGTTAACTCATTTTGTGCAATTCCTTTTCATTAGAAAATCATTATCTATAATTTTTAGAAATCGTAATGATGTTTTAGTACTGGCTGCATGAAACAACCAGCATACATCTCCCAAACTGAAGTCCCATGTAACAACACACATTTTCTTTGCACACGTTACAGACAAATGCTTAAGGTCTCATCCTGTTCTCTGGTTTAATTTAGTGGTCTGTAACCTCCTGGATTTTGTTAGTTAGTATATTGAGCAAAATACATTCAAGAACTTGTGGTTCTGAATTATATATAACCCTAAAACAGGTAATGATGCCTTTAATGTAATGTACAATGCCATGCCATGCACACCTCTTTTACACACCTTGCCTAAACAGATCATAACCAGTGATATCGACATTACAATCATGAAAATCTTCCCACCAAGTAATGTCAATTATAACAAATTTCTTCTCATCAGTGAGAATTTCCAATTCTTCTTGTTATCCAGACTTCTAGCATTGCTATATAAGCAACTGAAAAGGGGTCCTCTTCATGTTCTTTGTCACATTGGTTCAATTTGTTCATGACATGCTGAGTTTGAGTTTGTACAGCATTTGCTTTCTTAGCTTCTGCCCTTTGAATTGCTAATTTAAGGCAATACTTCAGCTAGTCTCCACCAAGGAAGATTAGCCACTGGTACCTGTGAAATGCAGTCATCCTGTTCAAACAGCTTTCCCTCCCACTGAAATGTTCCACAAAACAAAATCCTTCAGCTTCACATCAGTCATGCAGCCAATGCTTCACATTCATTGATTATTGTCTTTACCCATCTCGCGCTGGACTGGAAGGATCACCAACAATATCATTTGGATTTTCCTTTTCTTCAGCTTTCTTCCAAGGTCCTTGAAGTCTTCCATGTAGTTCCATGTGATGCTGAGTCATTGGTTCCAATATGTGTCATCACAGAGGAGATTTGCCAGACAACTACTTAATTCTGTCCAATCTTGCTGGTATATCTTTATTTTCAGTCTGGGGAGACAGCACACCATCCTTCTGTCCCTGTGTTCCTTGCTGAATTCTCTGTCCATTTTTCTTAACATGGAGTCACCAATGATGGTTGAAGAGCCTCTCTTAGAAGCTGCTTGCTTCCTGCTGCAAGGATGCCCATCAGGTTGTCTCCTGTAGCTTTCTGCTCTGATCCTCAGTAGACATATTCCTCATCAGTTGACTTCCTGAGTGTAATGACTTGATACTTCTACCCATATTGAATGTTTCTTGACTCTATTTTTCCCTCTTGATACCAGTCAGCTCTGTGTTCTTGGGGAACCAGGGCGCAGTATCCAGCATGTCTGACTCATGAATGATAACCCCCCACCAGCCTCTGCTTAAACCAAAACCCATCAGAGAAAAGACTTGCAGAGAGACACACCTAGATCCCTCCTGACAAGGGTGACAAGATTAAGACATCTCCATTAGCATACAGAATGAAGAACAGAGACAACTCCCCTAGCCTCATCTGCATGAAAGATGGGACAGGGAGACATCTCAATTTGCATACAGAATGGAGAACAGAGAATCGCACTGAACTCTGGGACCAGAAAAAGCAGGGAAGCACTGCATCATGGGAATCTCTGCTCCAAATGTTAATGAACATACACCTGCCCACACCAGCTCAGCAGTTATCAGACCAATTCTAGTAATGAATCCTTGATTCATATCCAAAATACTGAAGCAGCCTAGTTGTATGGTGAACTCCCTGGAAGAAAACATCACCCATAGCCAAGAGTGATCAGCTCCTATTGGTTAGCCTAAAGAAAACTCTTGAGTCATCAGTTTACCTATAAACAAATCTAGTGTTCTACCTTGAACCATTGTATTTTCTCTACAAAAATCCCTACTCACCCTCCAGTCAGTGTTCTGATGCTAGATCCAAACTATGCATCAGTTCCACTGGGACTCCATCTTCTCCTGACTGATCATGCGGGGGGCTCTGCCTGTCTCCAGCGCTCAGGACCCTGAGCTACCACCATCATCTGGGCACCCCAACCAGTTCAAGCTTCAGGGATCGGTGAGATCCTCTTCTTTCTCTCTCTATGTTTTCCTTTCCACCTTAGGAATTAACCTTTAATAATGTATGTTATGTTGGTTTAGGCTCTCCTTGTGTAGTTATCACTATTATTCAATAAATAACTTTTATGGTTAAGCTGGTTGCTGAACTTTACTCTTTTGTGTTTTTAGCTTCCCCCATTTACTCTGCAGCAACCCTTCTTTTACCTAAGCTAAAGATCCCTGCAGCGCCCAAAATACTGTTGGGTTTGCTCATCAAGTAGGTTACTACCAGTACAATTGTGATGTGAGAGTGGGGATAGGGATGTGCTGAATCTGGGACACATATGGGTGGCAGCTTGAAAGTGCTGCTTCATCCAGCCCAGTGAGTCCAGAGACATATAAGGGGTCAGCTTGAAACTGCTGCTTGGCCCGGTCTGCTCAGACTTGCTCTGTTAATGTGTGTGTGTGTGTGTTCATCTGAGGCAGGAGGAACCCAGCCCTAGGGAACCTAGGTCCTGCAGGATAGCTCCATTGGGAGGGGACTTGCATAAGGGAGAAGTAGAGCTCCATATGAAAACACAAGTGACACAAGCAGTACATTGATAGAATTACAGACCCCCCCCCCAGAAGAGTAACCCAAATAAATGAGCATACCCCAAAGTAATGGGCAGATCTGGTAACACTCTTGATCACAAATCACTAGTCCACTTTTTCAGTTTCTACTTTCTTGAATTCCTTTATCACTGATCCTTCCCCTTGTGCCAACTTCTGAATGTGGTTGTTCAAGAAGTCTTTATTCTCAGATGCTGCACAGTGTTGAAACTTATGTTTCCAGACCACATATCTTCTCTTCCAGCATGGCCACCCACTTGCACCTCATATGCCAGAAACATTTCCTGTTTTCTGGCAGAAAGGAAAACACACAAGGCAGATCACAGCAGTTGTTTTATCATCATCCATATCTTCTACCTGTACAGTCATACCTAAAACAGAAGGCACTGCCCTCTCTTTCTAAATTCCCTCCAAAATTCCCCTGTTTGCTGCTCCTCACAGTGTACGCAGGAGTTTGCCCTGCAACTGACTTATATACTAAGTCTTGCTACTCAGTTCCACCCCCTCACTAGGAGGGAGGGATTAACTTCCCAGAGACTTCAAACACTGGGTCTGTTCAAAGACCCAAGGGACTCAGCCATATAACCTTCATGAAGAACCAACCAACCAACAAACAGCAGACATCCCAATCACACCACTCACCAAGTCTCTCTGAGGTAATGAAGTAACTATCTGTATTACAGGTGGTCGTAGTTGAATAAGGCACTTGTCCATTAAAATGTTTTCAGAAGTTTGTTGTAATGACTTAAGGGTTTTTGCTTTTCCAAGCAGGGTTTTCATAGGTGCCATCTGCCTTCTTGAATGATTTGCTGTCTCACACTTGCCATTATCTTTTCCATTTCTCAAATTTCTTGAAGCTTTGTAATCCATGCTTTATACCTTGGTGGCTTGCAGTGAAGCCAAGCCAGAGTTATACCATTTCCTCCAGCACAATCATTATTTTAAAGCAGCGCAGTTTCCAGGATAACTAACCTGTCGTTTCCCTGCCCAGAAATGAGAAACCAAAGCATAAAATAAAGCTGAAAGTGAGAATAAAAATCCTGCAATAACAAGCTGGTTCCTAAGCTTTCAACAGGGCTTAAAGTGATCTGAAAGAAGAGCTGGGTTTGCCATTACTTGCTAAGGAAATTTCATTAGTCTGTAGCAAAAAAAGGTTATCTGTATATAGTTCTAATGCCAATAAGCAGCAATACACAAATACAAATTGAGAATAGTGCATTTATAAGGATTTACAATTACCACACCATTTATCTGAATAGCAGAATTCACTACTATTAATTTGTGCTCTTGTTAGCAGCCCCCAATCTAATAAAAGAACAGATCTTAAAAATTCCGAGGGCCCAATTCTCTGCTCAGATATGATCACCTAGCTCTGCTCTGTAAAGCCAACTGTGCCAGCGGGGAGGGTACTTTTAACATCAAGTTATAAATTCTTAAAAAAGGAAAGATAATTGAAACATTGCTGGAACCATGGACTAAAATAACTAAAATAACTCTTAACAAGGTGCACTATCTTCTTAATGGAAAAGTGAGTTTCCATTCATTGTAGTGCTATGTCTGATGAGGACACTTAGCTATGATAGAGTGGAATAAAGTGGTTTACTATCCTAAAGTGAACCATACTGTGAGTATTAGAGTATTGTTAATGCAAGTACATAGGAAATTATGCGGTGTCTGTTTTGATTTTCTGATTTCTTCTAATGGACACACAGTCTATAATCCAAACTCTCTTAGAGTTTTATTCTATTCCATTTTGTCAAATTATTAGCTCTATTTTCACAGCTGAATATCCAGCAATGGCAGAATCATTCACAAACCAAGTCTTTAACGCTTGAAATTTAAAGAGCCGACGTCCTAATTTTAATAACTTTCCTTTAATTTCAATGTAACCTTATTTCCACCATCCATCCCCTTTTAGTTTGTTTGTTAATTTATGTAATTTGTACTCAGGAAAAAAATGTAACCCAGAAACATCAGAGGCGCAATACGTTTTGTCTTACCTGTCCTGTGTGTTTTGTTAATGAAGTGTTCATCCTCTGGCCCCTGCTATTTAAATCCCTCTATCAGTCACCTTAACTCCCCATCTAGATGCTTCATTGATACATTCACAAGCTTCTGTCAGAATTTCCGAAAGGCTGGACTGAGGATTAACACAGGCAGATTCCATCTGTTTCTGTCTGAAGAATACTTTGAATAGTCTAGGCTGCTGTAGGTGAGTAGTAGTAGAATCCCACAGGGAAGACGCCCTCTGGTGGATTCAATTAGAGGGCTACCCAATATATATATATATATATAATACTGGCACAGAAATAAAAACGGCATATATATATTTCTTGTATTATTTTTTTCTTGAACTCTCTGGACCAGATTGATACCTGGGGAAATAGGTGTTGTTCCAATGGAATTCTCAGAGGCAAATTCAATGCTGCTGTATTTGACCCATGAAGCACAAGCTGCTCAGAAATTGCTATAAGTTCGCTGGGTGAGCTGCTTCTTAATAGTGTCCCTCTTATTAGTGTTTTCGTGTTACATTCCCCCATTGTTGTCACGTGACTTTGAAAACCCACTGAATGCCAAACGGGTATCAATTATTCTATTTTACTACTTACCTCTATTTTCTGATCAGCTTGCACCTCTGTTTACTTTGCTACTGAGTCTGACTTATTGTTGAACTGAATTATGGTAACATTCTGACTTCAAATTTGTCTTGGTCTTGTCCAGGCGACCAGGAAATTCATGCAAAAGTAGTCTCCTAGGAGAACTGACCATGGAAAATTCAGCTTAAAGAGCAATAAAAGAATTTACTGCTGTCACATAGAAACCCACAGGAGAATTTACATCTCTCAGAGAATGTCCCCTCTAGAGGAATTTTCATCTTGGGCAAAAGAGAGCAATTTTGAACAAAATTACTGTGAACCTCCCCATACATCAACGGACCAGTTAACTCCCTATGGTACAAGTTGTGTCCTCTCTTATTGACTTACAATGATTCTACAACATAGACCATGAAATTGTTGTGAATGTGCAGTGAGCTTTGAGAGCTTGCAAAAACCAACTGGGTTGGCAAACTCCCTTTAAAGGGGTAACGTGTGGCTTTGCCATAAGCCCTGAAATTGAACTGTTCCAGGAGCAGATCAGGAATCAGATACTCTGATCTGGCTCCTAGTTCCCTTCCTTTGCTCTGTGGGGAAAGTAATCTACACTAGCCATATACCTAACACACATTCCATTTCCTGGCATACAGGCTCAGCTACACTGCTGGCACTTTGGGGACACAGAGTCAACGCTCCTCCCAATCTACCCTCCTACCCACTGACATGTGCCGCAAAGGAAGTAACAGATACGCAGAGACTACTCGCTTCCCTTCACTACTACCCATACTATGGATAGCTACTAGGTAACCTGCACATGGAGAGTAAGAGGGCTTCATATGTCTCCTTATTCCCTCGAGAAGGACTGTAGCTAATTACAATCTGGTCAAAAGAATTTAACTCTCCAAATCCACAAATCCCGCACACTTTTCCTTTATACTAATTTTTGTTCCAGCAGTCACCTGGTTCAAGTCCCTGTGGCTTTCCCCCCACTTTCCCATCCTCTCAGGAGTAGCATTTGCAGTTGATCTTTTTCAGTAATTTCCTTTTTTCACTATTCACACTCATTTTCTATGTATCTACTGATTTCCCACATGCCCTTTCTTGGGTATTTTATTTTTCTTCCTCTTCGTGCATCTGCCACTCCACTCTTGTATGCAACCTCTCTCCCCCTCCTCTGAAATGCCTCGACATTAAAATGTGACTGACAGACTGGAATTTGCACTTTTGTACTGGCTGAGACCACCAGACAAAGTCATGATCTCAGCTAGAGTAATTTCCTATTGCACGTAGACCTTTATAATTCATAAAAACAACAAGGAGTCTGGTGGCACCTTAAAGACTAACAGATTTATTTGGGCATAAGCTTTCGTGGGTAAAAACCCCCACTTCTTCACTTTATAATTCATAGCTCTCATAGCTCACAGAAAAGAATGGCTGTGAACTACACTAATTTTTAGGAAACACAAAGAGAGTTTTGTCAAAATATGACACAAGTCCAGTATATTTGATATACAAAGTTAGAGACCCACATTCTTCTCTTTTTTTGTGGCTGCTTTATGCTACACTGTTGGAGCAAAGCAGTCCTAAAGCTGGTATAGATGGCCACATGATAAACACCCTAATGTAGGGGAATCCTCCAGTGACATAGACCAGCATAGCAGCTCCTAATACTGTCCCTGTATGCTGGTATAGTGGATGTGGCTGGGGAAGGGGGGTCGGGGCCAGGATATCCCTGTAATTTACTGATTCTTGGCTGCCTGATTGGCAGCTTGAGGCTACAGCTTGGTGTAACTTAGAGCAGTCTTCTGGGTATTCTAAATTATGCAAGGAGATTGGCCTAGTACACGAGGCCCATGATAAGAAGAGTGCAAAGGCAACCTCCTGAGATGTACTGTGTCCTCCTTTGCAGTAACTGATGATCTGGGCCAGAGAGTTTAATTTCAATGGGATGACTTGTGTGCAAAAAGTTAGGCATATGTGTAAACTTTTGCAGATTGGGACTATGGGAAAAAGAGGTGTTTGTTTATAACATGAGTATAAAGTGAAGGATTTCTGAACAAAAAGTAACGCTTGGAAAGGTGTTGCTGTTTATACATCATTCCTAGATTAACAGGCCTTTGTAAAATGCTTTGAGATCTAAGGAGGAAAAGTGCTACAGAAGCCCTACATATTAGTTGTATAAAGTATTAATATTGTTATTAGGACATAGCCATTCTAGTGGGTGTCCACTGCTGCATCCCCAGAATACCAGACATTCCGGTACTTCCAGGAATGGTGTGGGCCCGCTCCTGGCTGCATGACCCCACCCCTACTGATGTGACCTCGCACAGTGAATGTGAGTTCACCCTGGTGGGGGCAGAGCTACGTGCTCTTCACAGTGGTGTCCTCCATTCATAATACTGGACCAAAGCATGTTGTTTTGTCTCAATACCAGACAGGGGACAAAATCACAGAGAAAAAAGGACCCTGGCTTAAAACCGGACAAATCTTCTGCCTACGTGTACATGACAGACTTACGTATAGGCATGTTTTCCTAAAATAGTTATTCCATAATTTCTTTTTTAATTGTAGTTTCAATAATTTTAATCTAAGTTCTTTTCCCCTAAGTACCATGTAAAGTAAGGAAAAGGGCCTTCCATTTTACAGATGTCAAGTATTCTGAGATAAGCTGACAGCATCTGAAGGAGCACAGAGTTGGCGAGAACCATTTTAATGAGGCTAACTCTACTGGACAGTGAAAACTATGCCTTGACAACCCCCTAGATCTTTTTTCTCCTTACAAACTAATATTGAGATCATAAAAGATTCCTCATACAAACAGGACAATATCATACCCAAGGTGAATTTTCATTGGTGGCCATTTAAAAAGGAAGAACATAACTGATAATCAAATAAGTCCCCTGAAGAGATGGCCATAACTAGACAGATCAACACAGATTTGTCCTTGGGAAATGGACTAAAGTTTTGCAGAATAAATGAGTTGCTATTATCTGTTCAAGGTTCACTGCACACCCAGCAGTTTTTGAAAGCACCATAGAACTTCTCTGTTCTGTAATGCCTTAATTAAAGCAAACAGCAGAAATCATAGGTGAAGAGCAAACTGCAGCTGGGCCAGAGTATTAGGGTCCTTGTAAATAAGTGTAGAAATACATATATAAATATTCTTATAATGACATTTAATTAACTAAAAGAACAGTAAAAAATAACATTAACAATTTCTTAAGAGACCACTGGTAAGGTTCTTGGCTACTGGTACAAAATTTTGATCTGGCCTATGATTTCAGAGAACCTTACCCAGCATTGGTTAAAGATGGTTCACTCCACCTTATTGAAGGTATTTTGGTGTGCGGTGAAACAAGAAGAGTCTTAGTGATCATAGGGCCTTGATCCCTTTAACCTGGTTTATAAACATGGAGGATAAAGCTCAGTGACTGGAGAATGAGGAAGCCCATGATGACCAAGAAATATTCTTCCTGTCATCTTTGTTTCTGACAATGATTTCCTTTTTTCTGTGGCAGCTTAGAGACATCATTATTATCTGTGGATAAAGCTGATAGGATGAAGAGCTGGAGTCAAGATGGAAAGAAACCACAAGCGCTGGTTCTATACCATTGCCATTTTACATGAACTTCTTGTTCTCAAATGTGTAGTATGTTGGCAGGTAAGATAATACAATAACATCCTCCCATAGATTTCAGTACTGCAGTCATTTTCTGGTTTACTGCAGCAGGAGCCACAGATTTATGAAATTCTACCCTGTAGCCATCAGACCTTTAAAATCTTCATTGAGGCAATGGATAAAGGTCAGCTGTTCATGTTGATGCTACTAGTTCTATCAGTGGCCATTAGCTTCTTCCATTCAATATATAACCCAGTTGTGGGACCTGGAAGTGGTGGATAGAATTGCCCTAAAGTAGCTCTGCTTTTTCCTTCCAGAGTGATTACTGAGGGAAGTGCTAGGCAATGCCTCTCCAAAATCTCACAGCTGTGGTATCCTATAGCCAGGATATATCACACACACACACACACACACACACACATACGCGCGCATTGCAGAACTGTGGTCTAGAATCTCAGCTTCCATTGTTACAAAAAGATATTTCTAGCCCTAATTGTTGCAGTGATAACCTTGAAAACGGGAACTGAGCATAAACTGACACTAGTGTCATCTGGAGTTTGCAGGAAGCCTGAAACAACAGTTCTGAAATGCTGGCGCTTCCCCAATTCATGTCAGTCAGGGCCCTATGGATTCTGATTCTGAGGCTGTGAAATTTGGCATGTTTTGAAGGTGGCACACAATTCAGCCATTTTGCCAAAGAACTGATCATTTTGCTGTAGTCAGGCATCCAGAATTTTGTGTTCAGGTCCCTTCATGATCTCCAACTTTCCCCAAAAGGCAGACTTAACTGGATTTCAGTGTATGTCCCCTACACTGTTCAACAAAGCCAGCCATCAGGGGGTCAAGGAGTCAGAGCTGGTATCTTGCTTGTAGCCAGGAAGCAGGAGTATAAGCTGAGAGCTGGGCTGCCTGAACAGTCAAGGCAGATAGATATAAACTGCTGAAGCCAGCTGTAAACTCCCCACATCTGGGGGTAGGAGGTTCTGTCCTATTCTGGACAACATCACAATAGCCAAGACCCAGGGTATAGAGCCAGGCCTCTTGGACAGCCTAAAGAAAATTCCATCCTGGAAAAGAATCATCCTCCCCCCCAAAAAACTATTGATGAATGTAACATTGGTGAGTATTTTAAATATCAGCCACAGTTGTGAGTTTTGGTGAGGGGATGGGGGATGGGAATAAAGGGCAATAGAATACTTAAACATGGGGCCACAGAATTTAGGGGCGATTGCTGTGCTGTACACAGGACTCTGCCTGCCTCCTGTATTCAATCTTCTCACTCCCTTTTTCAGGATAGATGTGAAATTTCCAAGGAGCTACACTACCAGCAATATGCTGATGATAAGCAATTCTCTGCCTCTCTCCTAGCAGAACTGCAAAAATCAAACCAACCCACAAACATTTCCTTACCTCTCCCAAGATCTTTTGGAGATAGGCAGCTGGATGGACATCTTAGGGGCAATCTAGAAAAGATGAAAATGATTCTGGTTATTGGGAAGAAACCTTTTGAGGAACTTGCAAAGTCTCGATGACTGCTCTACTAATAGTCAAAATCTTATATAGTCATGGGGGGCTATTAGGCACCTTCCTGCTACTGGACTCTCCAACAGTGGTCGGTAGGGTGACCAGATGTAGAATCAGGACAGGGACAGTTGCAATACTTGGGGCTTTGCTTTCTATAGGCACCTATTATACCCCACCCCCTGTTCCGATTTTTCACACTTGCTATCTGGTCACCCTAGTGGTCGGAAATATCTTCTGTCTTTGGGTGGTTGAGAGATTTTTACATTCCTCTGAGATGCAGACCATGCCAAAGTAAATCACTGCTCACCAATACCTCCTATGTAGAACACTGTAACAATCTGCACCCGAAGCCACTTGGCTAAAATATGAAAATCAGCTTTATAGGTAGGGCAGACCATATTACATCTGAGCTCCACACTCCATGGTGGCTGCCAATTTATTCTGGATAAAATTCAAGGTAGAGGTTACGATCTAGCTGGTCCAGGCCCCAGGTATCTCAGACCATCTTTCCCCCAAAGCTTGCTATGACTACTTCACTTGGAAGAAATGTTTCTGCTATCTGTGTCAATGTTGAAGATTGCAGGAATCAAGGAAAAAGAGAGTTCTCAGTGGCAGGCCTTTACTCATGGAGTTTGATAACATTGGACATAGGCTTAAACCCAAACCTGGCCACTTACAAAAAATTTGACTAGCATTGTAATATTCTCCAAAAAAGATCTTGATAACATCAGACAATTTATCCTTTGCAGTGAATGATTTCTAGTAGGAAAAAAAAAAATAACCCAGACATTATTTTTCTATCAAGCACTTTTTTATTCTATTTATCTTTAATAAGACGTTTTATGTACTGGAGGAAATGTAACCTTTCATACATGAATTCCAATAATTTCCTGGACAGTTTTGCTAAAAAATAAACAAATGAATGTGGGATATGTATTATTATTGTTGTATAGGCAATACTGTTATAAATACAAGATATGTAAAGTAGCTATTTTGATCCTCTGTGTATAACTATGATTTAGTGCAGATATGATTTCCTCTAATTCTGGGCCTATTTGGTTGTGCAGTCCAGTTTAAAAAAAAAAAAAATCTTTCCCAAGGGCTCTGATCCTTATTTGCAATTCTAATTAGGCCTGAATGTGCTTTTTTGCATTTTGTCAGGTCGTCTTGGACTATTTCCCCAATGAAACCAAGTTCTACTCTTGAATTTGGCCTGTCTTTAAAAACTCAGATTTAATTTAAATAGATATTGGGAATTCCAGCTCACTAATGACAGGAGGTTATAAACACCAGCTTTCAAAGGGCTGAGGAGAACAGGTGCAAGAAGGAGGGCAATATAAACCACATTATGGTTCCAAGTGGTAATGCTGGCAGTTGTGATTTCAGAAATATGACATAGCAAAATGGGTTCCCAAATGGGGATTGTGAATCTTATTTTTTAATATAATTCTAATATCTAATATAATTTTTTAGCATAATTCTATAGAACAGATGCAGGGCTTTCTAGATCTCTGTGAATGTCCAATCTTTACACATCTGATCGATAGCCTTAGCTGTGGGACATCACTTTCAGATCTATCTAAAGGAGGCAACAAAACAATATTAAGATCTCCTGTTGTGAGTCAGTGACTAGATCTTATTCACAGTGCGAAGAGTAGTGATGCAGGCTTGCAAAGGTACCAACTGCTGTATCTAAAGGTGGATTTTTAGAGTTAAGGTGAATGGAATAAGGTGATTTCCACCCACCATGACAGCAAGCAAGCAAACAAAATTAAATACACTGTCATCAGCCCTCAAAAAACCTGCACCACTGTTGTGCTAAAGTAATTCAGAGAAACAGAAAGGATTATCCATAATCACACACTGTATATTGGGGTCAGATTGTGAACCAGTTGTCCAGCTTGGAAACTGCCTTCTTCTGTGTGACCACTGCAGCACATCTTTGCAACCAGGCCCCCATTGACTTCAAGAATAGTCACCCAAATAGCTCAGAATTGAGCCATTTGTCAGTCGCAGCAGCATTCGTGCATGATCTCACACACTTCCTTGGTCTACATTTGATATTGCTGGTTGAAGTTGCAGGATTTCAACTGGCCACATACTGATGCGAATGAGCCTGAGGGACACCCCGTGGCAATAGCAACCCTGATGAATTGTCAGACTGTGTCTATATTAGGCTTTTTGTCAAATATTTCTCATAGTTGTTACCACCAGTTCTGCCCCTCCAGTGGTAGCATTTAGTGGGTGGGCTCCTTTGGGCATTGGCTTGCTTACCCCCTTGTTCTTCAATCCTATTATAGATGGCAAGGTGGTAAAACCACTGGTGCCTTGTTTGTACTAGTGCTCCTGCCACAGCTACCTCTAGTGGAGCTGAACCAGCATTAGCAGTGGTTGGAAACTTCTGGCAATTAACACCTTGTATAGACAAGGCCTCTGTGCGCTGCAGATCTCATCTATGGCCTTGATCAGGAGAAAAGCACAGAGGCAGTGTGGAGTGCTGCCTGTGGTGACTGGTTATTGCCCATCACCAACTCCAAATAGTAGACATTCTAATTGGTTAGTGGCTTTGGAAAGCAGTAAGCGTGCTCACAGCAACATGTTTGCTGTGCCTCCCTGAGGTGGTGTTGGTGCTTCTGGTGCTGAGAGAGACTTTCAAACCTCACCATTTTTGGTGCCTAATTTGCTAATAATAACAACAACAACAACTCATTTGCTCTCTCTTTTAAGGCTAAAACACGCAGTGCTTATAATTTCAACTATTTTTTAAAAGTGTCATTGTGGGTGGGGTTGGGGTTCCTGTGCACCTCATTACTCTGTCCTCCTGATGAAGCCTCAGCCAAATCCACCCACACTGACAGCTGATCTGACAAGTTTAAAGTATCAGCAGTATAAAGATTACAAAAAGGGATTTTCTTATCAATGAGTCCCCCTGAAACGATTACAAAAATGGACATTGAGCATCTTTGATGGGTCTGGTGCTCAAATAGGGACATCTCTGTGCTCTGCTATTGCTACAGCCCCTGTGATGAGATGCAAAGGAGGAATAAAACATCTGAATAGCCCAGTCTGGACTGAACTGCATGCATTCATTATTGGAGAGAGGGATTTCCTCTGTAAATTCCTCCTCCTCTCCTTCCTTCCTAAGTGAGAATCTTGACATTCCAATTACAGTAGATTCATGTTAAATAGAAAGAAAGAGAGGGAGAGAGAGTCTGTGGCAAACATTTAGAATACTATATGCAAGGATCCAGGCATCTAGTGAAAACTTGGTAGGACAGACAGCTGTAACAGGATCAGAGTCTAATGGCCCACTTCGTCAAAGCACTTAACCCTGTGCTTAAAGTAATAATCTCATAGAAGTCAATGTGACTTCCAATGTGCTTAAAATTAAGCATGCATATAAGCATGTTTTGCAAAATCAGGGCCTAAATGCAGTGACTTCACAGAAGTTAACCAAGTTACTGCGGATTCACACAGGTGTTCCTAAGGTTAAAATATTGGCCTGTTAAGTTCAGTTACTATTTTAGCATGATTCGCTCTGCTCAGCTATGCCATAACTAAGCATGTATTTTCTTTTACAGCCCTTCTTCCCCACAGGTTTGTACCTTGGCTGTAAGCAGTACCTCATCTGTGAAATTCACCACACTAAAGTCTCAGACCAGGAGCATTGTTTGCTTTACCTGTTTACGAAACAGTGCTGCTGAAACCTATTCAGCAGCATGTACAAAAGTTGTTGCCGTTTCTAGCTTAGATGCTCTTTTGTCCGCCCAAACATCAGAAAAAGGTTTTGCTCTTTTCTCAAATGGAAATAATTCTGCAGGCTAGAAAAAATGCCATTAATAATACAAACTATGAGGCCTCAGGGAGAGAATTTGAAACCAATGGATTCATTTTAGTTTTGAAAGGTAAATACTCTGCATGAGCATTAGAGGCCTTCATAACTTTATTTTAATTTGCTTGACTTCTCCACATACGCATGCCTCTCTCTTCTGCCCGATGCTACTGAAACCAAACCACACAGGGGCCCTTTGCTTAACTAATTAGGGTATAATTAAAAAACAAGTATGGAAGCAAGAAAGACAGACTCGTCTGTTCCTTAGGGATTTCTGGTAGAAAGAAGACACCTTCCCCTCCAGAATTTTACCCCAGGATTTGTTTTGTTTTTAATTTTTACTTTTCATTCGCAGATTTTCTTCTTTAGTTTCTTTGCATGATTTCATTAAGTAAATTCATGCTTTGACATGAGAGTCCCTCCAGCATTTATAGCAGTGTAGACGTACAAAAAGAGGGTTTGAAATATGAATGGAGAAGGGGGAGGCTGCCAAAAATCAGAATGAAATACAGAATTAAAAATCAGACTTGTGTGTTCATACAACAGCATTCTACAGACTGATACCCAGTACAGGATTCAGCTATAAAAGGCCTTTCTTAAGACCGATAAGCCACTAATATGAATCCCCATCACACTCAGAAACAACAGTCCTATTTTTTTAATCTACAAATTGATCATGGCCAATTCTCTGCAAGTATCCACTGCTCAATATTTGAAATTCAAGCTGTCTCAGTAGTTGTGATTGGTCATATTCTGTAAATCACATGCTAATGTTTCTGTTTCTTGACTGGATGAACGTAAACATAATAATCAGGGAAAGGCCTAGAAGAAGCCACTGTGGCTTTAAATCTCTCAGGAAGCAGCAGCAGTTTAGGGAGAAGCTGCAGATAAAGCGGATTAGGGAATCTTAGAAAATTTAAACCTGCTTCTTCCTGGGCCACACAGGCTCTGCCCAAGGCATCATTCCTAGGAAAATTAGGCTGCTGTGAAATCTATTGCCTGGGTGCAGAATTTACATTTCATTTTCTCTTGTCACAGTCACACAGAGTAATTGCACATGTGCGCACGGTCCTAACAGTTCGGTCAGATCTGAGCCTGGCTTGTTTAACTGCTTCTGTGCTGGCCTAGGTGAGGAGATTTGCAAATACTGTTCCCCTGCTGTGTCAAACAGTGTCCTATCCCATGTAAAATATACCACTCCCAATGCAAATACTCTTGCACACCCAAGCTTCACATTTGCTTTCAGGGAGTACTTGTGTGAATAAAAGCCGATCGCTGGAAAAGTGCAGAAAGCAATCCCAAAAGAGAAGGGACCGTGGCTAAAGTGAACTCATTTTAAAATTCAAGTAGTCCTCACAGAGATATTTTATGGTATTATTTCCCCTTTGGTCAAGCAGTAGCTGATATTTGGGGCCTTGCAGGTCAGTTTTCAGAGTCAGGAGCAGAAATTGTTTAGAGGTGGTGAAGTATTAGTTTTTGCAGGAATCCAAGGTAAGGAATCCCTGCCCTGGTTCCAGGAAGCAGCTATTCTTAGCCTCTACCTCTCTCCAGGGCCTCACACAGACTCAGAACCACATGTGAACCACTTCCTTTTTGGGACCTCACCAGACTGGATATCCTGGTTGCTTAAAACACAACTCTATTCCAGCCTTGAACTCCTGAAGTTGAAACCTAGGAAAACCTGTTAGTTCCACATTTGGCTGATGGATTGCATCAGCCCCCTCCTTTGTATGCAGTTGCTCCAACTCTTGTACACAAAGAGTGGTTCCGCATGCTCAATCTCCTTTGCAAGGCCTGTGATTGCCTGTATATCAAGACACCCAACTGTAGCCACACCATCTTTGCTGATGGGCTTCTGGGAAGAAGAGACCTTTGAGGAGGAAGTGGAAGGCAGAGAGGGTGGGTGCCTGGTGCAGGATGGAGATCCAAATGTAGGGGGAAATCGGTAAGAAGGCATGAGATGAGTGCTGGATGAAGGGAGAAGTGAGGAGGGATATATTGGCAGAACAAACAGGTGGGGTAAATAATGGTGAGAAATTAGCAGAACTGGGCAAATGCTGCAAAAAAGAAACCCCTGAGAATATTTGTTTGAAGTTTTTAACACATTTGCTTTACCTTTGTTCCCACCCCTCTTGGCTCGCCTTCTATTACTTTTCCAGTGAATGAGTTCACTGGTAGGCATGCTTCCATGTTAAATGAGTACGCCAAAACATCAATATTTGTGCAGAATCATAGTCATAGCATTTAATATCAGAAGGGATCACCAGACCATCTAGTCTGTCCTCTTGTACATCACAGGCCACCAACACCACCCAGCACCCAGAAGAGATTCTAAAGAGTTAACACACTCATCCAGTCGCAGCATGGAAACAAACAGGTGACTTGTAAGTCCAACTAGACCTCACCAACACCACTTGAAATTTGAAAATTTGCAATGAACTCCTTCTGAATCATCTACAGACAGAGTTATTTGCTGACATTTTTCAGCCAATGTTTTGGAATAATGAATAAGTTTGACAAAAGCATGATCAGCTCATAGATTTTGGCAAAAAAAAGGCAAAATTTGTTGTACAAATTATTTACTATGATGAGTTATTGTTAGTATTTCTGTTATGGTATCATCTAGGGTTGCCAACTTTCTAATCGCACAAAACCAAACACCCTTGTCCCGCCCCCCGCATTCTGGTCAAAAACTGGGCATCTGGCAACCCCAGTACCATCTGGAGATCCCCAATGGAAATCAGGGCCTCATTGTGCTAGGTCCTATACATATTAAAAGACTGTATCTGTCTTAAAAACTTCACAATTTAAATAAGCAAGACAGACAACATGAGTATTTTTATAACCATTTTACAGATTGAAACCTTAGGCACAGAAAGATTAAGTGGTCTATCCAGGTCACATTGTAAGTCTGGGGCAGAACCAGGAAGTGAATCCAGTCTCGTCAGTCCTAGCCTAGTACCATAACTACCGAACCATCTTCCCTAAAAGTCAGAGCAGGTGGGGGTGGAATTATGCAGAAGACAAGGAGAAGGAATTTGAACTTGGTGTGGAAGGTTGAAGAATAAGAGAATAAGAAGCACTGCTGACTTTTCTGTAAAGAGACTGAAAATCCCACAAGCTTCTTCAGAAGCAGTTTATGATGATTATTGCTGATATCAGAAGGCGTCTCCAGAGTCTGTCCTTTAAAAAATGTTTCCCTAGTGCTGCTTGAAAACATATGGGTTGGGAACAGAAGTGAAAAACTGACGTTTTACTAAGTCTCCTGACGTGACGAAGGCTCAGAAAATGGTGTGCCTGCTATTAGAGCTGCATTTTTAACAGTAAATGAAACCAGACTGCATAAAAATTCAAATGACCGAAGTGTTAAAAGTGGTTAAAAGAAGAAGAGGGAATGAGAAAATCGGATTGATTAAAGAACCAAAGGAGAAAAGGTGGGTCAGATCTTCCACTGGAGTAAATCAGTATGGGTCCCTTGATTTCAATGCTTCTATGCTGATTTATACTAGCTGGGGGTCGGGTGCACACATTAAAGGCATAAGCAAAGGGTCTGGATAAAAGAAGTCTATGGGAGAATGATCAAAAACAAAGAGGAAAAAACTAAGGACTATGATTTCACCAGGGCTGTGTTAATCAATAGGCGGACAGGGCTTAGGCTTAGGGCACCGCAATGTAAAGAGTAATGCTCTGGAGGAAAAACAAACAGACAGATGGGAGAGCACTAACAGCAAAGGGAGCAGGATTAGAGTGAGGAGTGGCAGGCTGGTCAGCATGTTTTTATCAGCTGTAGCGAGAGGGGGAGCTGCGGCTGCCAAGAATGCACAGTGGCCTGTCAACGTGAAGTGGAGCTGCAGAGGTGCCAGAGGAGAGCTGGATCTTGGAAGAGAAAGGGTTGTACAATGGTAGAGGACTACATTCCTTTGCTCTCTGTTAATGTCTGCAAGGGAAAATTTTACCAGTTATACCAGTATAGTTATACAAGTAAGCCCCACCCCCCCCCCCCATTGTGTGGACACTTCATTCCAATATTAAGAGTGTCTTTTATTGATTAAACTTAGGGCTGGTCCACACTAAGCCCCCAGTTCGAACTAAGATACGCAACTTCAGCTACGTGAATAACGTAGCTGAAGTTGAAGTATCTTAGTTCGAACTTAAAGGTACTTACTGCGGGTCCACACGCGGCAGGCAGGCTCCCCCGTCGACTCCGCCTACTCCTCTCGCGGAGCAGGATTACCAGCGTCGACAGCGAGCACTTCCGGGATTGATTTATCGCGTCTAGACAAGACACAATAAATCGATCCCAGAAGATTGATTGCTTGCCGCCAAACCAGCGGGTAAGTATAGAAGTACCCTTAAACTACATTCTAAGTGACAAAAGCTAAACCAAACAAGGCAATGGAATAAGAGTGTCCACTTGGGGGTTCTACTGGTCTAACTATATTGGTTTTTAAAGTCACATCTGGTTATACCAAACATTTTTTCCACATGTAGACAAGGCCCAAAGGGTTAAGAATATGAGTGGGCAGTAACATTTTAGGGAACTCCATAGAAGACCCTCTGGCAAAGGTTGCGTTGCCAAGTTGCTCATAGCCTCATAACTTTAAGGTCAGAAGGGACCATTGTGATTATCTAGTCTGACCTCCTGCACATTACAGGCCACAGAACATCACCCACTCCCGAAATAGATGCTTAATCTCTGGCTGAGTTACTGAAGTCCTCAAATCATGGTTTAAAGACTTCAAGTTACAGAGAATTCACCATTTATACTAGTTTAAACCCGCAAGTGACCCATGCCCCATAAGAACAGCCATACTGGGTCAGACCAAAGGTCCATCCACTCAATATCCCGACTTCTGACAGTGGCCAATGCTAGGTGCCCCAGAGGGAATGAACAGAACAGGTCATCAAGTGATCCATCCCCTGTCACCCATTCTCAGCTTCTGGCAAGCAGAGGCTTGGAAATCATCCCCGTCCATCTTGGCTAATAGCCATTGATGGACCTGTCCTCCATGAACTTATCTAGTTCTTTTTTGAACCCTGTTATAGTCTTGGCCTCCAAAACATCCTCTGGCAGGTTGACTGTGCATTGTGTGAAAAAATGCTGCAGAGGAAGATGAAAAACCCCCAGGGTCCCAACCAATCTGACCTGTGAGAAAATTCCTTCCCAACCCCAAATATGGTGATTTATGCTGAATCAGTATGTATCTACTAACTGGCCTGGCAGTAACCTCATCCAAGCCAGGCAATAACTAATTCTGTAAACTTACCAAAGGGAAGGGGAAAACATGTTTTGTAATGGTTTTCTGCTTGTTTTCTCTTCCCTCTCTCTCTCTCTCACACACACAGTAAATCAGCAGGAAATTACCTTCAAAAGTTCAGCAAGTTTCAAGGGGGATGCTACTGAATCCCCCCACCCTTAATCCCTCCAAGACAATGGATCCTGAACTCCACAGAATCCCTGTGAGATTTTTGTATGGTTGTAAGAAGAAAGAAATGATGCTGTAGAAGTGGCTTCCTTTCACACCCTCAGGCAGGATCAACTGCCTCTCTATATCTCCTCCATTTCTCTGAGCAGAGCAGACTCTTAGAAAAAGATTTAAAAGATAATATGGGTATGTATATTTTGTGGCTAAAATATCAGGTGAGTTTGGGAGGTTCTGGGTATTTTAAGGAAATGGTAGGCACTAAGGAAAGCTTTTTTTTGCCATTATCAGTGAACAGAATCTGTTTTTCAATTTTCCTAGGCTTTTTTTTTTTTTTTTTTTTTTACAATCTTCAGCTAGATGCTCAACCACTGTGCCAGAGACCAGCAAAGCTAAAAATACACTTAACATTGCTTGTATTCCTTTCCTTGGGTCAGAATGAGGCTTCGCATTTGGAAACACAATGAAGTTTTACTTCAGTGATTTTGGGTAGTAGTTTTTTCCAGATGTGATTCAAGCCATTATTTCCCATGGAAAGATATTTTTAACCTTTATCCATGAGATCAATCATATTAAGAGGGAATTAAAATTATTTTATCCTTGTCTATCTCAAAATTAAATGGGACAATAAAGTCTTTATTTTTTATTACCCAAGCCAATT
Organism: Trachemys scripta elegans; assembly: GCF_013100865.1. Taxonomy (NCBI): domain Eukaryota; kingdom Metazoa; phylum Chordata; order Testudines; family Emydidae; genus Trachemys; species Trachemys scripta. The sequence goes on along the minus strand of NC_048302.1, from coordinate 29,014,691 downwards.
AGTTGACCCTAATGACCGGGAATTAAGTCAGTCTTCTTCCTTCGAAATGGCCCCTGGAGAACAGATGTACTGTGCATTTCTTTTTGGTATGTAATTCCAAGGTCTTCTGTCTGTGCTTGGGGGAAAAGGTGGAGAAATAGTTTTAGACATTAGTGAAATCCTGGCCCTACTGAAGTCAATGGCAAACATCCCATTGACTTTGATGAGACCAGGATTTCACCCATTGTGTCTAATAACTCACAATTATACATTGGGTAATTGCTTCAAATAGTTTTTTTATACAGTAATTTGTAATCTTCCACAGGTTACTTACCAAACTTTTTGGGTTTGCTTTGTTATGTCTCTTTTTTTCAATGCCAGTTACACAGAGCAAAGATGACCGACTGGAAACAACACACGTTAAAGGATTTCTCCTTCTGGTTTATATGTTCACTGAGGAATTTTAAGTGTGAATGAATGTGTAACTGAAACACAATGCCCCTGGGTAGTGCATCAACAATGGGGATTGAAACAAGGACCTCTACATCTGAAAGCATGAGCTTGTACTGCCTGAGCTAAAAGAGTCAGTTCTGTTATCCAATGAGGTAGCAAAGTCACCAACCTCTACATGCAACTTAGCCATGAGTAAAGGGGGACAGAGCATCACATTGAGTGCTTGTCTATATGGAAAATTTTACCAGTCATACCAGTGTAATTATCCGGGTATAATTAAATTGATGTAATTATACCACTATAATTGCCTGGGGATACTCTTATTTGGGAATAAGAGTGGCTGTTTTCTGGTTAGCTTAAACCCCTTCCAAGGAGACACAAGCTAACTGAAAAAAGGCTCTCTTACATCAGAATAAGCATGTCCACTCATGGCGAGTTATACCAGTATAACTATACTTGGTGTGTAAGATGTGAATTTAAACAAGTCTGAACTATGGGCACTATAGTGGCATAGCTACTGCTGCCGCTGAACTTAAGACACAGGCTACAGTGATGAAAGGCTTTTTTCTGTCACTGTAGTAACTCTCCCATCCCTTCTTCCATTGACCTAGCTGTGTATACACCAGCTGTTAGGTCGGCATAGCTGCAGCGCTCATGGGAGTAGATTTATCACAACCCTGAGCACCAAAGGTATGTTGATTTAAGTTTTAAGTGTAAACCAGGCCTTAGCTTCTACTGGTATAACTTCCCCAAGTAGAAAAGCCCTGAGTGGATGTAGGTTACATAACCACAATGAGTGGTAAGAGTGCACATGTATTGCAAGTGTATTTGTCAGCTGTCTGAAAAACATACAAAAATTACCTGCATACCAATGATGACCTTCCCTCCCTCCCCCCCAAATGAATAAGATAGTTCTAAATGGACAAACAACATGTTCCTATTTGGTGCCATACCAGTTGCTCTCTCTCTCTCTTCCTTTGTCAACAAACTTCTGGCTTGCAATAATGAAAGATGGTGAGTTTTGCTTCCTTCTCCCCAAACTGCCAGAGCTGCAGTCCCACTGACGGGCTTTCTCTGAAAAGGAAAAAAATCCCTCTCAACTTTCCCTCATTATGTGGCAGAGTCCATCTGGAACAAAGTTTCTGTTAGGCCCACATAGATTTGTTGTAGTTTTTAATTACTGTAATTAATTAACTTCCATGAATGGAAAATAATTAAACCAAAAGCAAGAGAGCTAGACATTCTTGTGTGGAGGCTGCTCACACAGCAACTGATTGTTTCCTGATTCACTAGGTATCTTTACAGTTCTCATTTTGGGCTTGTATTTTCCAAGGAGACTCGTAGAATTAATAAGTACAACATAGAGTAAACCTCACATTGCAAAGAAGTGAAAATCTTTGCCTTCTAAAACCATCCAAGCTGTCATCTCCTAGAGCTAGAGCTGCAGCGCCAGAAAATGTGAGCAAAAATCTGGTCTCAATAAATAATTTTGGGGGTTATTTTCTTTATTTAACTGTATAATCATGACAAAGACACCCATCTGAGGCTTTAGGTGCCCTAGCACATCATTATTGGCACAATGAAATCCCAGCAGCATTACAGTCATAATTTCAACAGGAACTCATCCAGCTAGACACCTACAGTAATTCAAGTTGTGAGAAGAATACCTTTGCCCTCTCCAAAAACCCTACCAAAGAGATTTCTTTTGCAAATTCAGACTATTTCAGACGAACGGGGTGTGTGTGTGCATATGAATTCCAAAGTCTGGGAGCCCTCCCAGAGAGCACCCTAACAGCTACCCCCTCTCTTTTCTAACAAGGGGGTTCCCGCTCAAGGGACCCAAATGGCACATGGAGAGAGATGGTCCCTTAGATAGGATGGTCTCAGACCATTTCTGGCTTTGTTGCTCATAACCAACACCTTAAACTCCACCCAGGACCCAATAGGCAGCCAGTGCAGATCCTGGAGCACTGGTGTCATATGCACCCAGTGAGATGCCCCACTAAGCAAGCAAGCCACTGTGTTCTGGTTCCATCTCCAAATGGTTTTACGTGGTAGCCCCATGTAGAGCATGTTGCCATAGTCTAATCTTGAGGTAACAAAACCAGGGATAATAGCGGCAAGTTTCATATCTGAAAAGAAAGGGTGCAATCTCCTAGTCAGAAATAGATGGTAATAAGATGACTGGCCCACAGCTGGACTATGATTGTCAAAGAGCAGCAGATCCAATTGCCTGATTTATAATCCCAGTCTAAAAATCAGATCCAAAGTTGGACCAGCTGTATGAGTTGTTTCAGTAACTACCTGGAATAGGCCCATGATCATCATGGTGGCCTGGAAATCCCAAACTGCCTCAAAATATTCATCATCTACATACAGAATGAAATCACCAAGAACAATCAACCTCAGCATTTTCAGTGCCTGTGTAGTGAGGATTTGAGTTCGCTCACAAAGTGACTCGGCAGTGCAGCGGGGTGAATGGTACATTGAGTCCAGCCACATCTTAATCCCATCTCTGGGTTCACACTCCATCAAGTTCCAGTTTTGGAAAGGAAACCCTATGCTCAGGCTGGAAGCAATCAGCATGACCACACCTCCTCCCCAATGATCTCATTAGCTCACGATATACTGAATACTCAGCTAGTGACAATTGTAACAAGACTAGGCCATTTTTAATATTACTCTCTTGTCTTTTTTGGCTGTATCAAAGGGGACTGGTAAAGGGACACTCCACAGTAGAGTCACAGGTTCAAATCCAGTCAGAGGTTGTCAGTAACTGAAACCAGATAATCAATGCCCTGTGTAAAATAAGCTGGTGGTGGGAAAGTGTCTTGGTCCAGTTTCTAATGGACATATGTCCCAATCACAAAAGTCACCTTTACAAGTTGACACTAATGAGCATCCTTGTTGACATGATCCTTCAGTGTCCACTGTATGCTGGCTAAAAGAGGACTGCCAGAGAGATACTGATGAGGGGTTGTCACTAGAGTTTTGATCTGCTGTGAAGGACATGGAGACACTAGCTAGGAAGAAACCATCTCCCAGTTAATATCAGTCCCACTGGTCTCATCTCTGGCTCCCAGGTTACTGACTGACAAGAACTCTACTCTGTGGTTCATGCTGTTAAATGAAAAATTACTGAATAAAAAGATTATGATTACCTGTGCTGTCTTCTCATGTATTACTGAGACCTAGCTGTGTGGACTATAACAGACAATTACTGTCAGCCCGATTGCCTCAGGATGGGTACTAAGTCTGCATGAGTAAAAAGGGATTCAGGAGAGAAGGGCATAGCCATGTCGGCTGCATCTGACCTCAGATGTAGGAGGGTCTTCCACATCAAATTTGGGTTTATCTAAGTGTGTCTACCTTGTGTGTGAGTTGTGCGCTAGGGTTTAAAAACCTACCTGATTTCTTCCATGTTACCAGCATCTCTCACATGAGCTACTATTGGACCCATGCTCAAGACAGCAGCTTTTGAGGAAGTTCACCAATTATTGTGCTGTCTTTAAATCTTCTATTTTAAGAGAAGGTCACTGTGACGTTTGTGGTAAGACAACTGTAAAGTTTTCAGCCCTGCTTGGCCCGGTTCCATTGGGTTTTAGACTTGAATATATTAGGTGGGCTGTGCTGTCCACTGAAGTATTTTTAATGAGGCAGAGGCCTGTGGGGAGGCATTTAAGTAGTTCTGAGGACCCTGAGGATGCTACTGAGCAGTTGCTTGTGTACTTTCAAGTTTCTCTTGTGGACATTTCAAAGATTCTTTTATGCATCTGTTATGTCACCTCTAATTCATTTCTCCCCATTGGTCTGACAGAGCTTGATACTGTTGCACTTCAGGTCAGTTTGCAAGGCCTGTCTTTGTTCAGTGTTTTGCCAAGCAGAGTGATTTGAATGGGGTCTGAATTTTTGTGCATTTAGGGTGTGTTGAGTTGACTTTTCTGACAGTTTAGGTAGGTTTCAGCTCTAATGAAAATGTGCTTATAGCCTATGATATGCACATTCTTTAAATGTTAAATAAATAGAATGATTCAGAAAATTAAGAATCATTGAAAAGTTTTAAAAATATCAAAATCTGGATTTAATCACTTAAAAACAATCATTGTTTTATTTTTGGCAAAAGCTATATAGAGAAAAAAAATCTATGCAATTTAATTTGCTCCTTCGTATTAGTCTCAGTATTTGCCAGTAATGGCAACACTATAATTTGTAGAATTAATTAATGATCTGGCATCTGATTTTGATGCATTAATGCTTAAGCCAGCTAAGTCTCAATTATCCTCTCTCTAGACTATTTATTCCTTAACAAGCTTTTAGTTAATATGATTTTAAAAATATAAAAATAAGTCTTAACTTGCCTTTAAAAGGTGACAATATTTTTAACACTCCACTTTAAAATAATAATAAATAATAATAATAATTAATAATAAAACCCTGCATGTCCCTGGTTCTGTTATTGCTATTTATGAATGTAGACTTAAGGAATTTCAGTGTTTCCACTAAATAAATATTGTGTGTGTGTGTGATTAATATATATATATATATACATATACATACACACACACACACACCTGGAACCCTGTTTCAATTTAGTCTTGATTAAAAAATGTACTGAATTGGAAACTGTGTAATAAAGGACATCTAAATCATGCTGACCCAGAATAGCTCACTCAATCAGACAGTTAGTAAATAAGAGCACAAGAAAGCAGAAGTTACAAGAATTCAAAATTAATTTTATTCTCCAAGGATACATAACCTAGTACTGAGGGCTAGATTCTCATCTCAGTCACTGTGGTGTAAATCTTACTTAATTCCTGTAATGTGAATGGCGCTGCAATTGATTTCAGTGTAACTGAAATCAGAATCTGATCCGGACTCTCCTGCGTTATTGGAGTAGGGCCTTGGGTTGGAGTAAATTGGATGAAATTTCCAATATTACTCTAAAACATTTTTATGACCAAACTGGAAATATTTACCAATTACCAAGTATTTACCATATTCCTATAGTAATAATTAACCAATTTATCAGAATAACTAAGGACTTCAGATTCCCCCCCCCACCCCATTACTGAAATTTAAGCAAGTTCAACAACTGCATGCTTTAGGAAAATTTGCTCCAAGGTCTCATCATTTGTGCTTTGGATATAATCCCACCAGGAGTCTCAGAAAGTTCAGAGGTTTGGTTTGGATCATCATGCAACAATTCCAATACCTTTCAGAAACTAACTTGAATATATCTAGAGCAGATGCATTCTGCCACTGAGCATGGGTGTTCTCTCCCCATCTTGGGCTTCTTCACATTAAAATAGTAATAAAAATCATTATAAAAATATAAAAGGACACAGATGTGTAACAAACTAAATGGTGATATTCGAATAAATTAATGTACTTGTTTTGGTCATTTAGATTTGTTTTTAAAGCATGTAGCCAAGGCTCTTAGCATTTGTACCAACTTTAAGATGCACTAAGAAATCAGTGTCATAATACATAAAATAATTCATCTTCTCCGCCAACCACTTCTCTTTCTCCCAGTAAGTCACCCAGTGGGCCTGAATCTGATTTCACTCACATGGCTGTACATTGAGTTTAACACCATTGGCTTCAGTAGAGTTAATCTTGATTTACACCACTGTGACTTCAGTTGGAATCAGACCTATTGACTCCACCCTGAACAGAAAAACATTCTTCCCCCTGAGCCTTCCCAATCCATCCACCAAGCAAAATCAGAGAGGAACCCTGAAGTGTATTGTAAAGGTTCACCAAAGCTGGCCTTTTTCAGAACAAGGGGGGAAGTCAGTTCCTGACTCTAGGGGTACGTCTACACAGGGATAAAAGATCTGTGGCACAGCTGTGGGTGGCCTGAGTCAGCTGACTTGGGCTCACAGCGCTAAAAATCACTGGGTAGAGTTCAGGCTCAGGCTGGAGCATGGGTTCTGAGACTCTCCATCCTCTCAGGTCCAGCCAAGAACCTGAATGTCTACATGAAGATTTTTCAGCCATGGAGCCTGAGCCCTGCAAGCCTGAGTCAGCTGACCCAGCCCGGCTGCAGGTTTTTTTTCCCTGTGTAGACATACCCTAGAACTCCTCATAGACAAAGCCCTGGTGCCAGTCTCCTCCCTTCTTAAACAAGGCAGTTGTTAGCTCACGCAATCCCATTGATCACAACTGCAACAGTATCATACAGGGATGGGTGGCATTTCTCAAATCCCAAACTACTTAGGGCTTTATAAGTCAAAACCAGCATCTCAGACTCCCCAAGTCAGATTCTCTGGCCCATTAAATCGGCTTTGCACTGCTCTGGAGACACAAATTTAAATTCAGTTTAACTGGCCAGTGGAGAATTCTTTTTACAGGGTCAAGAAATCTACTATTTTAGGGCATATGAGAGGCAAGGAACAATTTATTGCATCTGTATCTGCTGAAGCCTGAGGAGAGGTCAAGGTATGTGGGTGTCACAGAGTGTGGCGGGACACAAGGCCCTGCACCCCCGGCTTCCTGCGATTCACCATGACTCTCAGCCAGCCAGTAAAGCAAAAGGTTTATTTAGACGACAGGAACACAGTCCAAGACAGGTCTTGCAGGCACAAACAACAGGACCCCCCCCAATTAGGTCCATCTTGGGGTCCTAGGGACACAATTGGGGGGTTAGAGCCCTGTCTGGGCTCCCCTCCATTACACCAGCCAGCTCCTGCAACTCTCACTCTCCCCAGCGTCTCCTTCCCCAGCCTTTGTTCAGTTTCCCAGCAAAGGTGTCACCTGGCCTCTAACCCCTTCCTGGGTTCTCACCTTACATGCTCAGGTATCTTCCCTCAAGGCCTGTCTCCCATCCCCCAATGCAGACCGTCCCAGCCAACCTCCCCACTCAGCATTCAAAGACCACATTAAGAACAGTCCCACTTCGTCACAGTGGGTGACTATAATAAGAGTATATTTTTACCAAGAGGCAAATAGAGGAACTAGTACTCAATTTCTGGCCTGCTGCAAGCATACCTTTTCCATATTGTGCAGAGGAAGGGTCAGTAAAAAACTCTGATCATTTGTAATCCATTGAATAAGTAGTAAATGTCAATGTGAGGGTTGTTTAATAACAAAAATATGCAAAGCGTAAAAGTTACAGCTACTATTCTCTAATGGAGTCTCTGTTCCTGGTGAATGGTGGAATAATTAGGCCATCTGGTGGCAAGTGGCAAACTGGCAACCTTTGCAATTTCCAAGCAGAAATAAACATGCTGAAGGGTTTTTTTTTGTTGTTTTGTTTTTTGTTTCTTTGAGGACTGGATGGCTCAGGGAAATGATAATAGGCTGTAGAGCCCTTCATTTCAAGGTGGCTGGTTTGGAGCCACCTCTGTATAAGAATTGTTACAGTCCAATAGCTCTTCAGTTGTCTATGTGAAATGGAGCTCTTGATTGGCCAGTTTCTCCTGGAAAAGTATCCATCATTACAGCTGGCAATCTCAGCAGAGACACAGAGGAGTGACTGGAAGCTGAGCAGGACTCTAAGCCCTAGAGATGGTCAGAGTTGAGGCAAATTGGCAGAATAGAGAGTAGAAGCTTACATTGCTACAGCTACTTGTTATGTGAGTAAAGAGAGGACCTCAGCCTCTAGGTCTGTCAATCCATCACCTTTATTAGGAATCGATTCACTCTGATTATTATTTTATACTTCACAAAATAAAGCTGGTGCAAATTCTCATAACTGCACGTTTGAAATTCACTTTTCATGACTATTCTGCAGTATTGTCTGAAGATCTGTTGTCTCTGCAAACATGCCTGCCAGTAAATCTAGTCACCAGAATAGCTGCAGAGTATCAGACACAAAAGGAGAGCACATGGCAAGTGTTAGTCAGTGTAAGTCATGTTTCAGCAAAGCCTTAAGCATGTGCTTAAATTTAATGCTTAAGGGCTAAATGCTCAAAAGGAGTTAGGCTCCTAACTTCTGTTTAGGCTCCTAACTCCCACTGAAATCAATGGAAGTCAGGAGCCTAATTCCTTTTGAGCATTCAGCCCTAAGTGCTTTGCTGAACTGGACCTTCATGCATTACAGGAAGCCGTTGGATGCAATATCACAATCTGCATAAAATATAAACAACATTATTTTAAAATGGAAAAAAAATATGTACAGAGATTTGTTTTTCATGTTTTTTCCAGTTGTGTCCATCGGAGCCTTTACCACGGCTCAGATTTCTGCAGTGGAGACAAGTCACTGTCTCTATATATTACCCTTTGGATGAGCATTGCTCCTGAGCTTGTCTCCCTCCTCCTGTGCCGTTCTAGCCTGAGTGTTCTCATCACTTTCTTGAACAATTTGCCAGACTTGTGACTCACGTTTTAGTCTTATCCAAGTTATAATGTTTATTTCACAGGATGCCCAATTAAATAGTAATTCAATCTGCTGTGAAGTCTTGTTTCCTTCTTCTTTGGTGATTAGTATAACCTGAATAATGTAGCAAGCCAAATATATATATAAATCCATAAACAACTTCAGCAATGTCTGGAGACCAATCTGCAACTTTTCACACTACACAGGGAAAAACTACGAACATATTAGCTCCGGTCACAATTTCTAACATTCCCAAACCCTCATCACTCTCATGAACGACAGCAGATTCTATGTTGTGATCTTATTACTTCTTTAAGAATCTGCCTTTTATGGAGCCACCGCACCAAAGGGGGAACGTGGGGAGTCACTGGCTTGATGCCACCCCCAATGCATGCTATATCTCTTTATGGGGCATAGTGGATTTTTCACTGTATGTGGTCTTGTCTGACAAGCCACGGGGGAGTAGGGTCAGGGCCATGGCCCCACCCTCCCAATCCATTTTGGAATGGTGCTTTGTGTCCCCCGAGAGGAGTCTGAAGGGACCAGTTCCTGTACTCCCCTGGTTGCAGGGAGTGCAAATGGTCCATGCACACTCCTACAACAACAGAACACCAGTGTAATGGGCAAACACAATCTGGCACTGAATGATCAAAGCACTAAAGCAGCTATCTGAGTGCACCAACCCTTTGCATGGTGTCCATCAGTTATTCAGCTTCCAAATCACCGCTGACTGACTGCAGGGGAGTACCACTGAATCTCTCCTTAGTATTTACTTTTCTGCCTTCTTTGGGTGTTCTTTTCAGGTGACCTGCTGTGTTGGTGTGTATGGAAGGGGGAAGGTGCAAGAAGTTTCCTCTCCATGCACAGGGATCAGTCCACCTGAAAAAGGGGTGGAGAAGCAGAAATTCTCTCCCTGCAGCCTGGATAACTCAGGGAGGAATGCTGTGATTTAAGAAGGAAGAATTCCCCCATGAGCTCCTGAGTTGACAGTGCCATCCCGTATTTGTCATTACACGGGGCTGTGCGTATGTGGCATAGCTAAGTTCTACATTTGCAGTATTCAGCCTCTATTTTCTAACTTTTCTTTTTGGATTGTGGGGGTGAGGAAGAGTTCTGAGCTTTCATTTATTTGGCTCTAACATCCCAAAATTCTTTCCCAAAACATTTTCAGTGTGCTTCCCTGAGACTTTTTTTTTTTTTTACACAGATAGATTAATTGGGATAATTAAATTTCTCTCTGAGTGATCTCTTTGATAAATGGGTCTAGATAGAACTTTCAATTAAGCACCATGACCTGCTGTGAAGTCAGACTCAGGTGTCATTTACACTAGATCATTTGAATTCTTTTATATTATTATTATATATTATTTTATATTTTATTTCTTTCTTCATCTGGTTTCCTTTCTTACCTACCTATTAGAATCCCCATTTATCAGAGTGTCACTTTAAAAGGCATGGTCATGCCATTTTTAATATTTGCATTGATGTTTATAATAAGCCTCTGGACTACTGAAACCTAAATCTTTCCGCTTACCGTACAGTTTTCCTTCGCTGCAGGTGCTTGCTAATTTGTTATCGCTGGGTTGTTCATAAATTCCAGGTTGTTGGTAAAAAGAATGTGAAAAGAGATGGTTTCAAGTAACAACTTAAAAAAAAAAAAGATAAGGAACACAACCTTGGAAACAGATAACGTCAAAGTTAAGGTCATTAACAGTAATATGCAAGTCATTCTGGACTTCAGCTAAAGCTAAGGGTTCTGCATTTTTGTATACTATACACTGTAAGTAAATGTACAACTACTACTTGGAACTTTTGAATTGCTTGGATTACTGATGTTGGGGTATAATGAATTCTACTGCTCCATTCTAGGTATGTTTGGGGTATAATTTTGTGGTCTTTGTATGTTATATCAAGGGCACTTAGAGCACATGAATAGGTGCCCCATTTCAGTGTGTAATTAAAATAAATAAATCTTCCTAATATCTCTTCTTAAGAGCTTGCAATTTTTCCTAATCATATAGCTATAGGTATATAGATAGTTTTAGACATAAAAAGAGATGTATATGTATCTGTGTGTATACACACATACACACTAAAGAACAAGAGGTCCACCAATTAAATTAAAAAAGCAAAAATAATCTGCCAAGGATTTTTTTGTTATTATTACACAATAGCTAATTAACCTTTGGAACTCTCTGCAACAGATAATATTGAAGAGAAGAGCTTACTAGACTCCAAAAATGATCAGACATTTATAGGAGTAGTAAGAAACCATCCACAGGTACCCTAGCTAGGATAACATTTATAAGGGTTGCCAACCTAGACACTTCAAGATATAAACTAACCACTAATTATCTGGGGTTGGAAGAATATTCCTTCCCACCCCCAGATGGGGGGGTGGATAGGAATATTGTAAAATATATTTTACAATACATTGTAATACAGGAATGTTGTAAAATATATTGTAAAATTGTCCATTTGGATTTTTACACCTCCCTCTGAAAAATCTTGAAATGACCATTGAAGCCAGGATGCTGGATAGAGGGACTACTGGTCTGATAACCATGTGGCAATTCCTACATTCTATGCTTATAGGTATCTTAAGTATCTCTCTTTCCCCCTCCTTCTGTCTCCTCTAATACTATGTAATTTATAAGATATGTATATAATGTATATTGTAATTTATCTAGTGTATAATTGTATATGTTTATGGGCTAAAGTTCTGGGCTTGGCCTTGATACAACCAATTCAATTAAAATTCTCCACATGCCAGAGTTAGTTTAACATGAATTAAATCATCCCACTGCACTGTTTTCTTAGAATTTCAAAGAATGTTCTGCCATTTGAAGACATCATGCTCTCTCTCCACATATGAATCTAAATGCAGTCAGACCTCAGATTGTCTGTATGGCGCAAAGGATATTGAATGGGTTCTGACATGAGAGTTTGGATAATTGACAAAAATTTCAATGCAATTAATATAAGTTAAGGAACATGAATTCATTGCAAACAAATTAGGTTTTGTGGAATATCAAAGTTTGACTGTAAATTCAAATGTCACATCCCTTTTCTCTCACCAAAACAACCAACGAGTCCTCATGCATCCAATACAGATTTGTTATACTGACTACATGTCTAATTGTTTAAACTGTTAATATAAATATGACTAATGCAAAATAATATAGATTTAGGATTAAAAAAATGTGACCACGGTAGACAAATACATGAACTATTAATGAGAGAGCATTACGTGATTAATATTTATCCAACAGTCTCTTTCTCTGAAGCACATCTTGCTGTCCTACAGGATTATACTGTTAAAGCAATACAGGGGGAAAATGTACCTGACTCCTCCTTTTGCTAATGGGAGCTCTGTGCATACCTCTCCATGTGATGCATAGAACAATTTAGCTGTTATTGCTCTGAGGAGGAGAGAACTTGAATAGCAGTGGCTTTGGAAAGCAAAATAAAAAGAAACCTGCTAAGGGCATTTGAAACTACAGTTGCTGTATTTTTTCTTCCTAAGCATTGCTGCAGTAAATAACTGCTTTAAGATTTCTCTTTACATACGTGACATGAAAGGGATAAGAGCATGACTTGCATCAGAATCCATTCAAAACTGACGTTTGAGTACCAGTCCTGCTCCCAAACCATCCCTTTCCGCCTGCTTCTGGCCTAGTTGGGAGTGTTTTGAGCAGGATTTTCAAAAACGGGTGCCTAAAATTAGGCTCCTAAATCCATATAGAGTAGAGCTGTTCAGAAATTCTCTGATGGAACTTTTTTCCCATCAGAGGATGCAGATTTGTCAAACTAGAAACCTTTCACGGAGACTGTTCAGTTTCAACAAAATTGTGATGGAAGCTGGGCAGGCTCCTGACAGTACCCTGCCTGGTTTCCTGCCAATTTGCTTGCTAAGCTCCTGCACAGCCCACCTGGCAGACAGCAGGGAGCCAAGCAGCCTCGGCTCCAAAGCTCCAAAGTAGTAATTGTCGGGAATTTTTTGATTACTTTTTTTCCAGCAGAATATGTTGATTCATGGTAATCAAAACTCTTTGTGGGAAGGGGTCATTTTTGATGAACTTCTCATTGGAAAAAAAACTGTTGGGAAAAAAGTTTGGACTGATGAAGCACCCAGTTAGCTTTGGCTTACATGCCTTGCTCAATTGGGGACATAGAGCCTAAATATGGGTTTGGAGCCTGTAGCGGGGCAGTCACCCCACTCTGGCTAAGAGGGGTTAAAAGCATCCCTGGAGAGGGCTGCAGCTGAGCCAATAGCATAGGCTGATTGGGGAAGCAGGCACAGCTGGGGCCACACGCCAATCAGACCACAGCTGGCCCTATAAAAGGCCTGTGAGGCAGGTGCTGAGAGAGTCTCTCTCTAGCTGCAGAGAGAGACAGACCTGGCTGCTTGGGAGCTCAGCAGGGTACCTAGAGTGGAACAGGGCTGGGGAAAGGCCAGAGAGGCTGGGAAGCTGCAGGCTGCAGAACCCCCAGGCTGCAGGCCTTGGGGTTGCAGAGGTCCAGCCCAGGGTAGGCAAAGGCAGCAGGTCCAACCCCCCCTTGCTGATGATGAGTGGTATAGACTGCAGTCTGCCCCAGTGAGCGGGGGCTAGATGGTGACTGGAACTAGCCACTGAAGTGAGGTGGGGATAGAGGGTTGGGGGTTCCCCTGGGTGGGGAGATCCAGAGAGTGGAGGTACTGCCAGGGGGCTGCACCCGGGGAAGGGGCACAGGGATCTGGGAGGGACATGGAGGCCAGTGGCAAGCAGGACCTCAGCCAGTAGAGGGTGCTCTGGAGCTGAAGAGCTAATTCCCAGGATGACCAGCAGGAGGCACCACGCCGGTGAGTCGTCACCCCACCTCAAGTGGTGGAGAATGCAGGCATAGGCGGTCCGCCCACGATACAAGGGGCAGAGCAAGGACTGTGGGACTATTGCCTGGACAGCAGGAAACAGGATAATAGATCCTGGATGCACTGGGGTTTTCTACGTGGAGACCCCAGGTGCCATCCCTGGTCAGCACCGTGGTGGAAGGGAGCAGATGACCTGCATGGCCTCTGGGAGGCCCAAAAGGGAATATGGGAGGTGCAGAGGGCCCTCCATGAACAGTTGGGCCAGATGGCAAGGGAACAGCAGGCCCTGGTAAAAGTCCTCCGACAGAAGTTTCGGAGGAAACGGGGAGAATGGCATGAGAAGCTGAGGGCCAGGGCCAGGAGGCCTGCGGCAGAGTGCCGGACTTGCTACACCTGCAGGAGGAATGGACATGTAAGATGGGACTGTCCCTACTGGGATGGGGGCAGGGAGCCTCTCCCAGCGGAGGGACGGGGCAAGTCCCTAGGACAGTCTGCTGGGTGAAGGAACCCAGGTGGCTACTGACATGTTGGGCCTGTGGGCAACGAGGCCACATGCAGTGGACATGCCCAGGCCTGACGTGGAGGGTCCAGGTCAGTCCCAACGAGAGGGTGGGACTCCAGATGGACCACAAGAGGCCCATGGAAGCAAAGAGGTGGGGAGCCTGCTGGAGCTGCCATACACTGGGCCACATTAGGAGGCACTGCCCTCTCAAGGGAACTGAGGGGCGGCTGAAAGAGGTGCCTGGGGGCCCAGAAGGGCCAAATCTGGAGGAGGTGGCAAAGGCAGCAACTGGGACGGAGGGGACCCCGGGGGAGGTCGGGACCCAGACTGTCGCCAGGCAGAGGTGCAGCCCAGGGTAGGCAAAGGCAGCAGGTCCAAACCTCCCTTGCCAATGATGAGTGGTATAGACTGCAGTCTGCCCCAGTGAGTGGGGGCTAGATGGTGACTGGCACTAGCCACTGAGGCGAAGTGGGGATAGAGGGTTGGGGTTTCCCCTGCATGGGGAGACCCAGAGAGAGGGGATACTTCCAGGGGAAGTAGGCACCGGGGTCCGGGAGGGACACGGGAGGGGTGGGGGCAGTGGCAAGAGGGACATCAGCCAGCAGAGGGCGCTCTGGAGCTGGAGAGCTAATTCCCAGGATGACCAGCAGGAGGCGCCATGCCGGTGAGTCATCACATCGCTACAGAGCCTTATGTGAAACACCCATTTTTGAAATCTTGGTCTTCGGTTATTTCTTTACTTCTCATTTGTTTAATGTTTTGCTAATTAAAATGATACGCACCAAAGTGTTTTAAATACATCACCGCTTCAACAAAAGGCCAAGTTGTACAATACAAGATCCTCAGGAGTTATACACATCCTACTGACGGTAGGTCAGGAGCAAATTTGTACTAGACTCTACTGCATCTTGGCTAAGGCTTTGTCTATACTAGCACTTTTATTGGCAAAACTTTTGTTGGTCAGGGGTGTGAAAACACACCTGACTGACATAAGTTTCACCAACAAAAGTATTGGTATGAATAGCGCTATGTTGGTGGGAGATGCTCTCCCGCCAGCATAGTTACTGCTGCTTGTTGGAGGTTGTCATAACTATAAAGGGAGGGGTAACCGCTCTCCTGTGTACAGTACTATAAAATCCCTCCTAGCAAGAGACTCCAAAATCCTTTTACCTGTAAAGGGTTAAGAAGCTCAGGTAACTTGGCTGACACCTGACCCAAAGGACCAATAAGGGGACAAGATACTTTCAAATCTTGGGCGGGCAAGGGGGGGGGAGGGGGAAGGCTTGTGTTTGTGCTCTTTGTTTGGGAAGTTGTTCGCTCTTGGGACTGAGAGGGACCAGACATCAATCCAGGTTCTCCAAATCTTTCTGAACAAGTCTCTCATATTTCAAACTTATAAACTAACACGCCTTGCCTGGCTGTTTACTTACCTTTGTTTTCTCAACTTGTAAATGTACCTTTTGCTGGACTGTTTATCTCTGTTTGCTGTACTTTGAACCTAAGGCTAGAGGGGGGTCCTCTGAGCTCTTTAAGTTTGATTATCCTGTAAAGTTATTTTTCCATCCTGATTTTACAGAGGATTTTTACCTTTTTCTTTAATTAAAAGCCTTCTTTTTAAGAACCTGATTGATTTTTTTCCTTGTTTTTAGATCCAAGGAGGTTGGATCTTGATCCACCAGGAGTTGGTGGGAGGAAGGAGGGGGGATGGTTAATTTTGCCTTGTTTTAAGATCCAGGGGGTTTGGATCTGTATTCACCAGGGAATTGGTAAAGAGTCTCTCAAGGCTACCCAGGGAAGGGAATTGGCTTTGGGAGTGGTGGCAGCGGACCAGACCTAAGCTGGTAGTTAAGCTTAGAAGTTTTCATACAGGCCCTCACATTTGTACCCTAAAGTTCAAAGTGGGGAAGCAGCCTTGACAGGGGTGGTTTAATTATGCTGGCAGGAAAGCTCTCTCCTGCCAGCACAGAGCAGCTGAATAGGAGACCTTATAGCAGTGCAGCTACTGTGCTGCTGTAAGGTTTGTAATGTAGACAGTCTTAAATGCCTGTGTCAAATTACTAACTTGTACACTGTTAGGAGGTCTTATCTGGTGACTGAAAACGTGTGGTCTAGGAATCATTAAACAATTCTCTATGAAATACTGGGCAAACAAACCAAGAAAGTCTCTAACAACATGCGTTCTATACAATAATGAACAACTACAGAAATGCATTTCTCTAGTTTTATTCATAGCAAGGAAATGTATATCAACAACTTGGTTCAGACCAATCCACCAATTTTTCATCTTGGAGATCCAGACTATTAAAATTTTATTATCTGAAAAAGTACAACCACAGGCAAGAAAGAGACAACAAAAATTTCTTTTTTGAGAAGCCCTATCCTAAGTATGCAAGTATAGGGAACTGGACTGGGATGCAGGAGACCAGGGTTAATTCCTACTTCAGCCTCACACTTCCTATGTGACCTGGTGCAAGTTGATTAATTTAGCAAGTTCCCCATCTATAAAATGGGGATGTGCTTTCCCACCTAAAATCCATTAATGATTGTGAGGTTATTTGAAGGCCCTACAAGCACCTAGATTCAATATAGGACCTTCCAAAAAAAAAATCCAACAGAAGTGTGCCTACTTCTTGATTGTTTTCATCAGCATGTGTTGTCCTTATTTCCAATGTTTAATTCATTACAAAATAAAGGATTTTTGTGCATGTTCGGAAGGTGTAACTGGGAGAGGAACAGCAGGAAATAAAATGTTCTCTGTATTACATGATTAATAACATAATGGGGGAAAAGAGTATCTTGGCATTTGACAGAGACAATAAATATGTGCCTTCCATTCTGATCTATATAGTGTATCACATACCCAATACATTCTCAGGCATGATCTGTCTCATGCATTACTGTCTGCCTATTGTGTCTGCTTTGATATCAAGAATTCATGTAATAAAGATTGCAAAAATTCTCCAGATACATCCAAGTCACACAAATGAGCCATGTACACATTTCCTGAATTAAGTGTCATCATCCAATGATCATTGTGACATCCTAAGAAATGCTGTGATAAAGCTTTATAGTTAAACAGTATCAAAGTCTCTAACCCCTCACAGAGTCATCATTTTCAACCCTATTTCTTTACTTTCCTATACATCTAACTTCCTTGAGTATGTAGTCTTCAGTCAGATTTTTGCCTATCAAAAACTGAGGGCATGACCCACTTAATCCCTGTAAATCTGGGTTACTGAAGCTGTACCACTTTAAGGTCTTCAGTGATTTGCTTCTCTTTCCTCAGGTTTAATTTTACTTGACTTACTGTATCTGCAAACTCAATACCATTGATCAAAGCATTCTCATTGATCAGCTAGTCCGTGTTTTGTGTTTCAGTGCCTTGTGCTACACTTATTCATGTCGTATTTAACCATCCATGTTATTTCTAAAGGGTGCCCTTCCTGTTTTCTCTTATGCTTTGCTGATGGATATCTTTCAGGGTTCTGTTTGGGGACACCTGTTTTCTTTTTCTTAGCCTCCTCTTTGGGAAGCTAAGGATAACGTTTTCATCGGTGATATTCAGAATTATTTTTGTTTTCTAATGCTGTCTATGGGTGTGTTATGCAACATCTGGTTGTTATCACACAATGGAAATGTCTTCCTTTTTCTTATCTTAATTACCGATTGAAAAGTTGAAACTTTCAGGATAAAAGGCACTAAATAAATGCGAGATTTTATTATCATATATAAATATGGAAAAAAATAATCTTGTCTTTATCCTTCGATATTTTTGCACAATGACTTCATTTCCATTCCTAAGAGTTTGATTCTTGCACTGTTTATGTAACATTTCTGACATGGACTCTGGAATTCATTGTTGATTGCAACCTGTCTTATTACTGTACTTGAGTAATTCAGTGTTGTCAGCATTTGTCTTGTATTCCTAAAATACACAGGCTGAGATTCTGTGCTGTGCCTCCAATTCTGAGGAGGCTTTAAGCAACCTTTGTGTACTCTGGATTCTGGGCCACTCCCAGAAACTACTTTAATTCATGTCAACCTCCAGAGCTACCTAAGGACATAAGAATGGCCATACTGGATCAGACCAATGGTCCATCAGCCCAGTATCTTGTCTCTGACAGTGGCCAATGCCAGGTGCTTCAGAGGGAATGAACAGAACAGGCAATCAGAGGCTAAGGACACCCAGAGCAGGGGTTGCATCTTGGCTAATAGCCATTGATGGACCTCCATGAACTTATCTAATTCTTTTTTGAACCCCAATATAATTTTGGCCTTTACGACATGCTCTGGCAATGAGTTCCACAGGTTAACTGTGCGCTGTGTGAAGTACTTCTTTTTGTTTGTTTTAAACCTCCTGCCTGTTAATTTCACTGAGTGACCCCTGGTTCTTGTGTTATGTGAAGGAGTAAATAACACTTCCTTATTCCCTTTTTCCACCTCAGTCATGATTTTATAGACCTCTATTATATTGCCTTGTCATCTCTTTTCCAAGCTGATGAGTCTCAGTCTTTTTAATTTCTCCTTATATGGAAGATGTTCCATACCTTTAATCATTTTTGTTGCCCTTCTCTGTACCTTTTCCAGTTCTAATATATCTTTTTTGAGATGAGGTGACCAGAACTGCATGCAGTATTCAAGTTGTGGGAGTACCATGGATTTATATAGTGGCTTTATGATATTATCTATCCCTTTCCTAATGGTTCCTAACATGCTGTTAGCTTTTGACTGCTGCTGCACATTGAACAGATGTTTTCAAAGAACTATCCACAATGATGCCAAGATCTCTTGAGTGGTAGCAGCTAATTTTAGATGCCATCATTTTATCTGTATAGTTGGGAATGTTTTCCAATGTGCATTACTTTGCATTTATCAACAGTGAATTGCATCTGCCATTTTGTTGCCCAGTCACCCAGTTTTGTGAGATCTCATTGTAACTCTTCACACTCTGCTTTGGACTTAAGTATTTTGAGTGAGTTCAGAGCAGCCCAGAATCTCCCAAAGTGTTTTATGCTAAGGCTCCATCACCTGGCATGCACTGGTGTATATGGGCCAATGAAGAGAGCAGAATCCCTCCCACAGTTTTTAGATGCTCTCTGCTACTAAAACATTGGTTCAAGCCATCGTAGGCACCGACTCTGTGGGTTCTCTGGAGATGGAGCACCCCTGGAAAAAGAAATAGTGGGTGCTCAGTACCTACCAGCCACCTGCCAATCAGCTGCTTGGTGGCAGGCGGAAGGCACTGTGGGGAGGGAGCGGAGTGGTGGCGGAAAGAGGGAGTGAGGGCAGGGAGCGCTCAGGGAGGGGGCAGAATAGGGACGGGAAGAGGTAGAGGAAGGATGGGGCCTTGGGGGAAGGGACAGAGTGTGAATGGAGCCTCAGGGTGGGGTGTGGTGGAGCTCCCACCCAGAAATATGAAAGTTGGCTCCTGTGCAAATCATAACAAATGAGCATTTATATGCCTGTCAGTCTTTAAAATACTTTACCCCACATGCATTCTGTAACTTATTAGGTTGTCATCTTTTTATAGATTGGGGAACTGAGACAAAGAGGCACCCATTTTTAGATGCCTATCTTTACACACCCATGGCTGAAAATGTGATTGCCAAGGGCCATGGGAGTTTAATTTAGAGTCAAAATTAAAAACTAGGGATTCCTGTTTTCTAGGTTTGTTCTCAGACTGCTGGACCCTTCCTTCACTCCTTCCATTTATTTGTATTACATTTGGACTACTATAATGATCGTTGCCTACTTCTCTATCGATAGTCTGAGTGAAAAGTTGATCTATCCTTGTCATTCACATGTTACTTCATTATGGCCTCATGTACCTGTTGGTTACCAATATAGCTGAGAATTAGGTTGTTGGAACAGTTCACTGCTCAGTGCAAAGAGAATGTGGCAGGGACTGAGGATCTGGCTTTATTGCTTTAACTAGAGGCAGGAAAAAACCCAAACATTTTCAAGCCTCCTTATACGCTACAAAGAGGGGAAGGGGGAAGGCCACAAGCCCATTTTCTTTCTCCCTGGGAAAACAAAAATAACAAGAAACTACAAGTTTTTCTGGTATTCAAAGCCTCTTTTCCCACAAAAAAAAGGGATCTAAATAGTTTTCATTTAAAGTGTTTTTGGCCAACAATAACATCAGAACCAAAGCATTTGACATTATATTTCTGTCATTTGTTCAGTTACCCGCTGTATTAGCCTCCTGTCATTCAATGAGCGCTGCCTGAGCAGACTCCTGGCGCCCAAATAGAACCCCATTGAAGTCAATGAGGCTGTATGCAGGAGCAGAGCTCCCTCCTCATACTATTGCCTCAAAGAGCTTACAATCTAACTCTAAGACAGGATAGAGCAAATGGATACAGACAGACTGGGAAATACAAGGAAACAGTGAGACACCTGGTCAGCAGGATAGGCTGTGGTATCCGTGCACCAGTGGCCTAATGATTGTCAAAATGTGTAGGCATCACAGCAAAGGGGTGTTTTAAGGAGGGATTTGAAGGAGGATGATGAGGTAGCTTTGCAAATGTTTACGGGGAGCACCTCCCAAGCATGTGGGGGAGCATGGGAGACAGCCTTGAAAATTTGACAAGTGGGGAGGCAGGCATTGTGGGCTGCTCCAAGGCAGGAGTCAACATTTTGATAGTGAATGAGAGATGAGAGGTAGGCGAGGGACAAATCGTGAAGGCTTTGAAAGTGAACACAAGTAGGTTATGTTTGATGCAAAAGAGAAGGGCGAGCCTGTGGAGGGATGCAAAGAGCGGGGCTTCCGTGGTCAAAATAATGAGGTAGGGAAATGAACTTTGCAGCAGCATTCTGAATGGATTTGTGCAGGACAAGATGGCATGTGTCATGGTCAGAGAAAAGAATATTGCAGTAACTGGGATATGAGATGATGAGAGCCTGGATGAGAGCTTTAGCTGTGTGGATGAATAGACAAGGCCACATCTTAGAGATGTGATGCAGCAAAAAATAGATGAGATTTAGCCATATCTGGATGTGGGAACATAGCAAGAGGTCTGAGCAGAACACGACACCCAGGTTATAGGCCTGAGTAATTGGCAGGATGGTGATGTTGTCCACAGTGATTGAGAAAAGTGGGGGAGGGGCCGGAGAGGGGGAGATCAAGGAGAAGGCTTAGCAGGATCAGGACCCCCCCAGGTATTTGCATCCCCCACAAGGCCAGCTCTACCTTTTTTGCCGCCCCAAGCGACGAAGCAAAGGGGGGGGGGGAAGTGCCAAAGTGCCGCCGAAGAAGGAGGAAAAAAAAATCGGAGTGCCGCCCCAAGAACGGACGGAGTGCCACCCCTTCAGATTTGCCACCCCAGGCACCTTCTTCCTTAGCCGGAGGGCCTAGATCTTGATCATATGCACTCATAGGTTTGTGTTTGTCTAGTCTGGCTCAGAAAATATGAACCTTTTCACCCAGCTCTAGTAATAGCTGTACACAGTTCTGTGCTCTATTCCTGGAATAAGATTACCAGTAAGATTAAGGCCTCTGGTTGTGAGGAGATTTCACAGGATTAAATGTTATCCAGTCTACTTCTGAAACAGAGAATAAAATACAGGAAAGGACACTGCATTATATTACTGAAAACACTAGCGGCTGCTGGGGACAAGTACCTGTAATTAAAAATTGAAAGGTTTAAAATATAGGGGGGAAAGCAAGTAAGTGGGAAAAGCATAGTCAGGCCTACAATTCTCATATGCCACCAGAAGAGGGCACTCATGTCCTTTTTATGGTTCAAGAGATTTAAATCGAGATTTCCCTGGATAACATTTTCCAGGAATAAATCAAAACCAAAGGAATAACCTTTGATTTATCATTCCTAATGGAGATGTACATCATATTGGCATGTCATCACATTTCAACATTGGCCATTATGATGCCAATCATATAGTAATTTTCTTCCATGTCATAATCAGTGATGAAGGTGTACATTTCCGTTCAGCACAATTAGGTTTTCCTGTTACTTAATGGTAGCGAAGGGCACTAAGCAGCATACCTACTTATGCTGCTTCTAACTCCTTCATGACCTGGCTTTTCTAAAATCATATGCCAGCTGCCATTGCCCCACTTCCAGTGTCCTGTACTTAAATGTCACCTTTGCTCATACAGTTGAAAAATACATTAATTATTACAAACTGCAGAGGTGTAGTTGTCAAAATACTGGTTAAGTACACACTATCAGAAAACACCCGCTCTTACCATTTAAGAGCTATTCGGTGCCCTAGGTGAAGTTAGTTGGGGGCTGTCAGTCAACATAACACTGTCCACAACACAAAACCACCTTGTTAGCAGGCTGAGCAGAGAGACCAAGGTCTGAATGGGTGTGGAGAGTAAACTAGCTTCCCAACCTTAGAGATGTACCTCCAGGTCAGGTTTAAACAAAGGTGGTGGAGGAAAATGGTGTATTGCTGTGGTTCATGTTGAAACTCTTCCACTAGTAAATGACTTCTGTTAGTTTTGTGTCGAAGGCACAGAACTGGGCCTCAAGTGATGTGGGTGCAGTTCCTGTCTCTGCCACAGACTTCCTGGGTGATTTTGGGCAAGTCTCATTAGGCCAGATTTTCAAAGGTCTTTAGGTGCCTTAAGATGCAGATAGGTGCCCAGTAAGATTTTCAAAAGCATCAACGGGCCTAACTCCCACACTGGTACAATCTAAGTTGGACACCTAGACACTTCTGAACATTTCACTAAGTCCTGTTTGCACCTTTAGCTGCCTAAAGACCTTTGAAAAACTGGGCCTTAATTTCTCTGTGACTAGATTCTCCCTCTGTCAAATTGAACTATTAATACTGCCTTATTTCCAGAGGGTGTTGTAAGGATAAATTAACATATACTCTGGTGAGGGGGGGTAGATATATAGAGCAGCAGAGCCAGATCTTTTAACTAACACAAAATTCACAACCTCACTTTAAAATGATCATTTTAATTTTCACACGTTAGAAAGGCAAAGATTCAGGTGATCCACTGGACACTTTGGGCCTGAGTACAGCTTGGGGTTTTATGTTGTGCCCTGAGTACATTAGCTGAACACTGTAGTAAGGGTGACACTATGGGCCACTGGAGTCAGATCATGGAGTAACCTGCTAAGCAAATAAAGTGCTGTTTAAATGTCACCTGCCTCCTCCTGTTTCAGGCTACATTTGAATGGGTCAGCAATTAGCAGGCACCACTCTCAGAGGCAAGTTACATTACGAACTGGGGGTAAGAGCCACAAAAGCTATTAAGCAGGGGTGTCATTTCAGAATAAGTCAGGGGAGAGGTGTATGCAAATGTAGCATCAAACCTTTATTTTCTGGGACATTGTGCTTGTAAAGGATTCCAGTTTAGATCTCCTTGTCATTAGACAGTCAGATGTAAGCCCATGACGGCAGAATAGTGGAAAAGATTAAGGAGGAAGTTGTGCCAAGAAGATGCCACGTGGTGCAGTTTGGAGGGTCATTGCGTGAAAGCAATGGGAAGGGTTTCTGGAAGGTGGGATCAGGCAGCTAATCGCAGTTTATCCATAGCCTCAAAACAAACCCTTCAGGATACACAAGAAGGAAAAAGCTGTCCCGTTTGTGCCCAGCTTGACAGCCTGCACCATGACAGGCTGCATCTCTGCTACCCCTGTTCGCATCCCTCTTGGCCCTCCACACAACATCTATGTCCCCCTCCTTTCAACATTGCTCCCCTCCTTCCACCCAGAAGGAAAGCGCCCCTCTTCCACCTTTATCAGTGTCTCTCCTGTGTCCTCAGAGCTCTCCAGCCACGGAATTTGCTCCTCCCTGCCCACCTGCACCAGGAAAGAGACACACGAGCAGGCTGTGAACATGGGTCCCCGCTGGGGGGGGGGGTAGGGGAGGGCAGGAGCCTTCTGGATGCACTAGCACTGCAGCAGGTGCACGCAGTCAGCAGCTGGAGCACAGATCTCTTAGCAGCTCTGTGAGCATCAGCGGAGCGGCAAGCTTTGCAGCGGGTCTGCCCGAGGGATTAATTGTCCCCAGCTAACGACACCCCTGGGGTTCAGAGCGGTAGTTAACCATCAGCTCCACTGTCAACAGCGTAAAACCTTCTGTCCGGAGCCTGAAGCGGCATGATTTATAGGCACATCAAAGACCATAAAAGCCAAGCAGCTGCCTCCCCCTTGGCCCATGATGGGAGAGAATGAGTGGGAAATGGCAGAGCAGCAGCTAAGGCCCCTTTCATTCTGAGCAAGAAGAAATGGGAAGGGAGTTTAATCCAAAATATTTGCTCTGTTTTAACCCAAACCCAGGGATCTTCCCAGCGTAGCTAGCTCGGATATTGTCAGTGGCACATACAATTTATGTGCCTTAAAGCCTTGCACAGAGAACATCATCAAGCGTCTCCCCCTGCGTTTGCTCCATGGAAGTTACCAAGTCTGGCTGCAGCAAAGCTCACTATTAACCCCTTAGTACCACGGCTTATTCCCCGTACGAAGCATGGCCCACCCGACCGCAGGCCCTAAGTCAGTGGTTCTCAACCTGCAGCCTGCAGGCCACTTGAGGCCCAATCAGCACACAGCAGAGGCCCATGTAACATCCTCAGGGCCATAAAGGTAGTATATATATATTGCGTGGATGCAGCCCACATAACACACAGAGAGCTGCATATGCGGCCAACAATGTTAAATAGATTGAGAACCACTGCCCTAAGTTATCAATAATCGGAAGGCAGAGCCCTCCTCTCTCATCACAAATTAATCCGCTTGCAGTTTAAAACTCCTGGGGCAGGGTTTTTTCACATAGTGGGTGTGGGTAGAGATGGGAGGCTGGGTTGCAGGTGCACTCTTCTGGGGAAACACCTGTTCTACCCCAGCAATCTGGAGAGACACCAGCCAGCCCAGCACCCAGTCCTGGTTTGTGATCACCCCTTTCAAAGTTGGGTTTCCAAACTGAGTGACGGTGAGTGAAAAACCAATGAGCGCTCTCCCTGCACTGCTTGCTGGGGAGAGGGCTCAACGCTTTGTCTGCCTGGGACCACCCACTCCTGTCTTTGAAGAAAGCCGGGGCTGTCCACCTCTCACCACTCCAGTGGGGGGAGAGAGAGCTGGCAGTGGTTAGTGCTTTGTCTGAACCCAGGCAGAACATCGCAGATTGCAATTCCCTGTAGGGTGGCAGGCAGGGAGAAGGCAGCCTTACTAGCTCTGCCAGTTCTTTTAATACTGCTTGGCTCAGTCTCCCAGCAATTATGGAAGAAACCCAAGTGTGTCTCACTTGTGAAGAAACTCACACGTGTGGGGAATGATACAATTTATGTGCAGAAAACTGGTGGAATTTCATCTACATGGTAGGAGTCCCCCAAAAGTCTGACACCCCCCCCCCCCCCGGGACTGCAAGAAAGAGGGAGGGGAAATAAAGAGGAAGGGCTTGAAGAAGCAGAGGATAGGGAAGAGAATGCAGCTTAGGAGAGAAGGAAGAGGAAAGGAACAATAAAAGTCTGGTGAAGGAAAAAAGGAAGAGACCCATAACAAAGGGCAGTCCTAAATAGGAGATAAAAGGAGAATGGGAGTTAGAAAATCAGGGTTGAGTTCCTAGCTCTGCACCAGGCTGCCTGAAGAGCTTGAGCAAATCATTTAGGGCTTGACTTTGAGAAGAGCTGAGTACCCGCAAACTCCAGTTGAAGCTGGAAGGAAGGGTTAGGATTAGGGTGAGTACCTCAGTACTTCATCTGCAAAATGGGGATAATAATCTTTCTTTTCTCTCATCCTGAGTTTGATTTGTCTGTTTAGATTGTAAATATGTCAGAATGTGGACCGTCTGTGTCTCGTACAATGCGTAGTACATTGGGGCTCCAATCTCTGTTGAAGTGTCTAGATTAGTGTAATAGAAATAGTAAATAACACTCATAAGGTAATAATGGGCAGAGAAAAGTGGAATCGGAAAAGTGCCCTGAAGAGATAAAAATGGAAGGTTTAATGAATAAATACTATAGAAAAATGGATTGAGGAGAAACTGACAGAGAAAAAGAAAAACTGCATGAACGAAGAGGAAAAGGAAAGAGAAGGAAGAACTCACAGGAGGGAAAGCCAAAGGGTCTGATTCTCCACTCTTAATATCCTATTTTGACACTGATATAATGGACTGTGTTCAATGTAGTTATACTGGCCTAAAATTGGAGCAACAGAGAGAATCAGGCCCATGGAGCTAGATTTTCAAAGGCCAATTAATGACGGATAGCATAGAACAAGCTGACCATCCTCAAACAAAATATATATATATATATATATATATAAATAAATGCAGGCATAATACTTATGAAAAGAGACATGCCAAATAATGCAGGCACAAAGCAAACAGCACTTGGGCATTGACTACAAAGTGGGTGGAGTATACGTGTGCCTGTGTCTGTAATACTTTGCACTTTGTTTTAGTTATACTCGAAGGACATATTTTTCTTAGGAGCATGATTTGATGACTCAACACAAGGAAAGTCAAGGAGTGAGGTTCAGGAGGGTTTATTGTAAACAAATGCACGGGATTAATGCAAATGAGAGCAGTACATTCCATTACCTCACCTATTAAACACAAGAAAATCCTTATGGTGCAGTTATATTGTTCAAGGGCCTTGGTTTAGCGATAGTTAAAACAATTAGAAGCTACCAGTCAATTCATGGACCATATGGGAAGGCCTGAGCAAGAACTAACTTGGAGAATCAGAAGGGTTTCCCTTGGACTGATTGCAAACACAAGTTGGGGCATTGACTGGGGGAGCTGTGTTTATTTGAAGCATACAAGACCAGAAAGCCTGAGAAGTATTGGTGAGTATGATCTGGGAGGGAGTCGAGAGCAACCTTTTTTTGGGACACAGGACTGTCTGGAAAGCAGGCTTGGATTGTTCCTACTGTGTTCAGGGAAACAGGACTTTATGTACATTCTTTGTAAGTAAACAGGATTGCACCAAAGAAATACCCAACTCTCAATCAATTTCTCTTCCTAATGGAAACAACCTAGCAATTGTTGCCAATATTGGCTAAGTGCTCAGGCCAAGGGGCAACAAATATTAAAAGCCACATTGGCAAGCTACTTCAAATTTAAAAGCTGAATTCCTGCCAGGGAATCTAGTTTATATCCCAGCAAACCAAACATAACAGTTTGTGTTCTTGACTCAGGAAAAGCTTCCTGATTTTACTGTTGTCAGGCAAGCTTGGAGGTTGTATCTCTGTTTACAAACCCAGAGAATTGTGTTCCTTCCAATACCTACCAGAACTAAGCTGCAGACTCAATTTGGACTGAAAAGTTGCTGGTTTGTGATTGGATTTAGATTGCTGTTCTTATGTGTATCTATTGGCATCAATATGGAAAATATCTGAACATTTTCTGCTCCTTTCTGTATGCCTTTAAGTTATGTACTCAACTCTCTGAAAATACCAGGCAAATTGATCCTTATTGTAAATCCAGGGACCTCAATGGTATAACATCGGGGTGAATATGGCATAGTGCCTTTTAACTGCACATCCCTTATGTGCCTCCTCCTGTGTCTTCTGAGCCATATTTGATTTGTTCATTGGCAAACCAAGTTTTAATAGTAAACTTCAAAAGGTGGACAGGTTCAGACTGAGTCAAATAAGTATGTAAAAGATGTTTATCCAAACTTCTTCAGTTTGCAAAACAGCGCCAGAAATCTTGCAAGAATGGAATCCTTCATAAGAGGAATGTACCATAAAACAGAAAAGTTTGCACAGTACCAAACATGAGAGTTGTGCCCAGAAGGCACATTTACTGAACTGAGGCCCAGATTGTCAAACAATTGACTTATGCTGATTTACACCAGCTGAGTGTTTATTGCCTTTGACCTTGCATCAGTGTCATCCTTTGGCACCTCAGGAATTTACAACATTTCATTTTGTAATGGAAACTATAGAGTATGGCCAAGGAATTCTATGGGAGGGAAATGAAACACAAATACTGGAAGGATTGTAACTGCATCTTTTACTCCAAAGGAAGTAAACGAGAATCACTTGCAATAATTAGCAATCATGTCCGCAATAGCAGCACCATTACATCTTGCTGTTCATAAAATGTGGAATCAAAATATTCTGCGGCTTTTTCAGCTTAGGCAGATCCCATATTTTGTAGATCTGGTGGCAGGTGCTCATATTCAATTTACTGAATGACTGGGAAAAAATATAAAATGGAAGTACCAATTCGTGGAAAATCTTTATTTTTCTGGATGAACGAGCTACCTCCTCAACAAAACCTGTCGGAAATCAAAGCAGTTTTGTCTACAAGAGAATGAGGAGGAAATTGAACTTTATTTGCTATGGTTGGTCCCACTTTCTTGGAGTCTGCATCTCTTTCTCACTCAGACAGTATACATTTGGATTAACTCCACTGAAGTCAGTGGAGGCACACTAGTGTAAAAGCAGTTTAGGGAAGAGGAGAATGAGGCCCTTTGACTCTCTTCTTAATATGATCTATTATATGCTACTAATGAATGACACTAGTTGTGAATGCCATTCTCAGCCTCCTTGCTTTTATTTTCAAATATTTTTGGTGGTGCTCTTATTAAAATTGTACAGTTTTGTGGCTGAAGGCTTGGATTGAGTTATGACTAATAGGACTAGAGAAGGACCTAAAATGTGAACCTCTTTGCATTTCTTTGGGAAGGATTCAAAATCCCCAGATTTGAACCTGCTCTTACCAGGTTTAATTCTAGATCAGTTCAAAGAACAGAAGAGACCTAAATTCCTGTTTGTGGTTTGGATGTGGGTGAAATCTTGCAAGAACATCTGATGATGATATTTCATGATTTTGTGAGTGATTGGAAGTAAAAGAAGGTAGGCACTCAGGGAATGTTGATTAGAACAGCTTCCCAGTCATAGATTATGGCAGAAAGGACTTGGCAATCAGTTAAAGGTAAAGTAAGGAAAGCTAGAAACATTAGTTTCGATGAAGCATTGAGAATGAGATAGGGAGTAGGAGAAAAGGGTTGTAAGATTATTTAGACTGTAACCTCTTCGGGGCAGGGATGGCCAGCTACTTTGTGTGTGTAAAGTGCTTAGCACAATGGAGCCCTTAGTCACTACTGTAATAAACACGATTAATAATAATAAAAGGTGAGCCCAGAGTTACGCAGCTAGATGCTGTTCTCAAGCCATACCAGTGTAAATCTTGAGTAAAGCCACTAAAGCAAATGGATTTACACTGCACTGATTCAGCTAAGATCAGAATCTGGCCCACTGAGTGTTTTAAAACATGAAGATGAGAAGATTGAGTTGAATTCAGAAGAGTGGACCCAGTGCAGCGATTTGAAGGTAAGTGGGGGTGGGAGGAGAGGGGAAATATATATGATCAGGGCAAAAGAAAAAGCAATTTGGGGGCAGTGTTTTGGACAGATAAGAAGGGATAACAATTAAGAGAAAGCCATTCAAGTTGTCAGGGAGGGACTAGAGCATAACCAAAGTTTTAGTAATGATGATAGATCTTCAGCTAGTTTAAATGGACATAGCTTCTTTGAAGTCCATGGAGTAACATCAATTTACACCCACTGAGGATCTGGCCCACAGTTTTTAAACTGGTTTGAAGTCTTCCAGGAGAAAAGGTGATATACAGTATAAGCTACTATTACTATCCTCAGTATGTCAATTGATCTTAAAGTGCTGAAGCGTTACTCAGCTTTCTCTTCAGCCACACTGAATTTCTTCTTCAAGCTATAAAGAGCAATCTGTGTTTTCTTACTTAATACTCTCATTAATTCCGATGATTTTGAAAGGGCAGCTCTAGCATGTGGCAGGGGAGGCCAGTAAAGATTATTATGCATTCTTAATTTCCTTTTCAAGATTTTAGATGTGACGATAAATATTTTTTCCCTGTTGGGATGAAGTGTAGCTGAAAGCTTTCCCTTTACACACCACATCCCACATTATTGCCTACGGGTATCACCATTATTTTGCAAGATGAGGAATTCTTTCAGTGGATCAGCCATTTTACTGTGTGTGTGGGCCTGAGAGATAAGGAAGCAGCATTCTATCCTTGAAAAGAAAGGATATGCTTCTGAGCAGCGTGTGTGCGTCTCTGTGAGTGTGTTTCTCTCCGCTTGTCATTTATTAACTTCCACATGTGATATACACCATATCTTTTGTGGAGGTCAAAGCTGTGTAAGGGCTTGATCCTGCACCATTGACATCAAATGGGAGTTGTGGCATTTACTTTAATGACAGCAGGATTGGACCCTTAATGATTACATGAAGAATCAATAATTGAGATTTTTTCTATAAAGGTTGGATTAAAATCCTCCTCCCAACATCACGTGCAGGCTCTGAAGCAGGAAAATGTTGCTTCTCTGATTCAGGAGTAAATGTGATTTTTATATTCAGGTTTAGAAAACGATACAACTATAATACACGAGTGAAGCTTCCCCTCTCCTCCAACTCCCAGTGGTAATGATACATTATTTAATCCCTTTGCAGTCAACTAGCAGTAACCTCAATAAGTGAATGTGAACTAAGGTCTCTTAAAAAGAACAAGAGTACTTGTGGCACTTTAGAGACTAACAAATTTATGAGAGCATAAGCTTTCGTGGGCTACAGCCCTCTTCTTCGGATGCATATAGAGTGAAACATATATTGAGGAGATATATATACACACATACAGAGAGCTTGAACAGGTGGGAGTTGTCTTACCAACTCTGAGAGGCCAATTAAGTAAAAAAAAAAAAAAAACTTTTGAAGTGATAATCACGGTCTCCCAAGGCAACCCCCCAACCTAAAGCAAATACTCACCAGCAACCACACATCACTGAACAAAAACACTGACCCAGGAACCTATCCTTGTAACAAAGCCCGATGCCAACTCTGTCTACATATCTATTCAAGTGACATCATCATAGGGCCTAATCACATCATCCATACCATCAGGGGCTTGTTCAGCTGCACATCTACCAATGTGATATATGCCATCATGTGCCAGCCATGCCCCTCTGCCATGTACATTGGCCAAACCGGACAGTCTCTACGCAAAAGAATTAATGGACACAAATCTGACATCAGGAATCATAATTCTCAAAAAGCAGTGGGAGAACACTTTAACCTGTCTGGCCATTCAATGACAGACCTGCGGGTGGCTATCTTACAACAGAAAAACTTCAAAAACAGACTCCAACGAGAGACTGCTGAGCTGGAATTGATATGCAAACTAGATACAATCAACTCAGGACTGAATAAGGACTGGGAATGGCTGAGCCATTACAAACATTGAATCTATCTCCCCTTGTAAGTATTCTCACACTTCTTATCAAACTGTCTGTACTGAGCTATCTTGATTATCACTTCAAAAGTTTTTTTTCTCTCTTACTTAATTGGCCTCTCAGAGTTGGTAAGACAACTCCCACCTGTTCACGCTCTCTGTATGTGTATATATATATCTCCTCAATATATGTTTCACTCTATATGCATCCGAAGAATTGGGCTGTAGCCCACGAAAGCTTATGCTCTAATAAATTTGTTAGTCTCTAAGGTGCCACAAGTACTCGTTCTTTTTGCGGATACAGACTAACACGGCTGCTACTCTGAAACCTAAGGTCTCTTAGCACTTTGCAGGATCGGACTCATAGCTAATATGCTAAACGTGACAGACTGTTCTCATCTCAAGGCATTCTAAATGAAAGCACAAAACCAAAACAGAATGTAACTTGATTTTCTGTGATTTTACTTTTCTTGGATTTATTCATCATATCCATCCAGCGTGAGAGCTGGGATGCTGTCACCTAGCCTATACAATACACATCACAGTGCTAGAAATCTCTTTTTTTCTATTCTTCTTTCTCTTTTTTTTCTTTATGGATTTATGACCCTTCATATATAGCTTCAAAGGAAACATGAACAAGTTAAAATCCACATGAAATTTAAAGTCTAAACTGCTTTTTTTCCTTTACCCTGATCACATATGTTTCCCTCTTCTCCCACCATGACTTACACTCAAATCTCTTCCATTATCATTTGTGTCAATAAAACTTGATCAAACAAACATTCGAGGAAAGCAAACACAAATGAGGAGCAAATATGGCTGAAGGGAATTAATTTAAGAATTCAAGTTAATATCAAATGAAAATATTTTGCATTCTTCTCCCATTTATAAATTTAATTGTAAAAGATACTAGAAAATGCCATCTGAAAGTGTCTCATGCTACTGCCAAACAAAAAACAATTGACATGTATTTATCTGGGGCTTGGAGTTAGGAAGCTGTGGTTCCATTTCTGACTGTCACTGACTTGCTGAGTGGCTTCTCCTTTGGCAAAGCACTTTCTTGAATTATTAGAAACCATCCTAACCTGATTGCAAAGTGAATTCTAAGACTTCTCCTTTATGCGGTTGTAAATCAGGATTTATTCAAGGGAAATCAGTGGAGTTGCACCAGTGTAAAATAGCCAGAATTGAGATCTTGTGAGTAAAATATCTTCAGAGTAAATTAAATCCTCCTTCCATTTCTGTCCAATTTTTAAAGAAAAACAAAACATGAATCATTCAACAGTATTAAATTACATGTTTGGAAAATTGTTGCTTAATGAATGGAACCATCTTATTTTCTAAAATTCTTGGAGCTTCTTGCAATACTGGCAATCAATTAATATCTCAGAAGTGCATGATAAAATAATAATACTAATAAATTATAAGCAAGATAAGATTAAAATTCCATTTGTTATTTTTTCACACCCCAAACATTAAGAAATGAAGAATTACATAAATCCAGACACCTCAATTTAATATTTAATGACCATTGCTGTGAGTGCTTGTGTGAGTGCAAGGACTGTAAGTGTGCCCAACCCCCACACCATGGGCAGGCTAGTCATAACCTGGTTCTAAAGCAGGAAGTAATGGGAGTGATCTTGTTTTCATTGACGTCAATGAGAGTTTGACCATTGAATTTGATGGTAGCAGGATCTGGCCAAATATTTTGAAGACTCCTTGCCTGAATTGTATTTTAGCTATAATCTTAAAGTCAATTGGAAATAGCATAATAAGATTTAGGTCCCAATAGATTTTCTTGTTCCAGATGAAATTAAGTTCTATTTTTTTATTTCCTGAGGACACAGGCCGATTTGCTTTTACCAATGCATCTATACAAGCCTTCAGAATAAGAGATGTAATTAATATTAAACACTTTATAAGATTATTTTGGGAATCCATATGGAACTCAAGTTTTCCCTTTCCTTCAATTCAGAAAATGCATCCAGCATTTTACTTTCTGAAATTGCCCATTTTCTTATTATAATTATCTCAGAGATCCTGTGTAGGTTAAGGAAATAGGTCATGTTAATAAAAGATAAAGAGCTAACTTGTTTTAACTAACACATTATTAAACACTACTATAGCTAAAGTATAAAAATGTGTTTGCTAGTCATGGTCAACCCTAGGAGGGAGCATAGGGTTGGCCGTGATCAGGCGAGTGTGTAAAGGTGTCAAATTCTATTTGCATGAGTGCTTAAAAATATGTTAGATAATTTGTGTTAAAATATGATCTCTTTGTCTAGTTTAATCATTGCCAAAGAATATACATGGGCTATAATCATCTCAAAGCATCGGTACTATTATAGAACCCCTAACTTTTATGGTATTTCTGTTCATGGCAGTAGTAGTGTTCAATGATCAAAAGATAAAAACCATCTGTGACAGTGTACCCCATAAGGCTTTATGGGGGGGGGAGTGTGCTTATAAATGTGCGTATGACATAACTGGAATATGTTTTATGCTGCTGTGCCATGTAATGTATCTCCGTAAAGGTTATGGTCTACTATATCTATTCATCCTATTTGTACACATATATCATTTTCTACTTGAGGTTAAGAATATGGGCTGTATACTTGCTTGGTTTTTAAGTAAGCTTTGTGAGGCATTTGGTCAGTTTCTTTAGGAAAGAATTTGCAAGGTTAAGTACCTGATCAGGAAACACTTGGGGAACAATGCATCTTGGAATGCTCCAATCCACATAAGAAGTCTTCCTGGAGACATACAAGATACCATGTGGACAATGGCTTAACTACAGGGGGTGTAAGGGATTGCTGGACGCTGGCTAAAAGGAGATTAGCCTGTAAAAGGGAGCATTCTGGAACTGGTGAGGATCTTATCTGTATTTAGTTTAATTAAACATAGATTTGCGCATTTTATTTTATTTTATTTTGCTTGGTGACTTACTTTGTTCTGTCTGTTACTACTTGGAACCACTTAAATCCTATTTTCCGTATTTAATAAAAATCACTTTTTACTTAGTAATTTACTCAGAGTATGTATTAATACCTGGGGGAGCAAACAATTGTGCATCTCTCTCTATCAGTGTTATAGAGGGCGAACAATTTATGAGTTTGCCCTGCATAAGCTTTATACAGGGTAAAACGGATTTATTTGGGTTTAGACCCCATTGGGAGTTGGGCATCTGAGTGCTAGAGACAAGCACACTTCGGTGAGCTGTTTTCAGGTAAACCTGCAGCTTTGGGGCAGGTAATTCAGATCCTGGGTTTGTACTGGAGCAGACGGAGTGTCTGGCTCAGCAAGACAGGGTGCTGGATTCCTGAGCTGGCAGGGAAAACTGGAATAGAAATAGTCCTGGTACATTGGGTGGCAGCTCTCAAGGGGGTTTCTGTGATCCAACCCGTCACAACAAGGTGGTACATCCCCCTCCCCCGGGGAGATGATTACGGGACAGGAGCTGGCTTCGTCCAGCCCCTCCCTCTGGAACTTCCCTTGAGCCCCAGGGCTACAGGAACTGGCTACAACCTGCCTTGCCCCCGAAGCTGCATCCTTTACTGCTGCAGAGGAATCTAAGAGACACCCTCCTATGCAAAGTCCAGCTCCAAGATGGAGTTCTGGAGTCACTTGGGCAAGTCACATGTCCCTGCATGACTCGGTCTTTACAGGCCAAGCCATTGTCCACATGGTATCTTGTATGTCTCCAGGAAGACTTCTTATGTGGATTGGAGCATTCCAAGATGCATTGTTCCCCAAGTGCTTCCTGATCAGGTACTTAACCTTGCGAATTCTTTCCTAAAGAAACTGACCAAATGCCTCACAAAGCTTACTTAGAAACCAAGCAAGTATACAGCCCATATTCTTAACCTCAAGTAGAAAATGATATGTGTGTACAGATAGGATGAATAGATATAGTAGACCATAACCTTTATGGAAATATGTTACATGGCACAGGCAGCACAAAACATATTCCAGTTATATCATACATACATTTATAAGCACCCCCGCCCCCCATAAAGCCTTATGGGGTACGCTGTCACATCATCTATGCGGTATAAAGGACTTAGTCATATCCCTTTCCTATCTTTCTTTGTAGTGGAATGACCTGTTATGCAGCTACAGTAGCATCATTTAGGATCCTCTATCCTTAGTTCATATGTTGTTGACACCTATTTATTTTTACCAATTTAACTTTGGTGACTGATTGCTGTAACACATCTATCTAAGGTACTGATATGGCCCTTATTACCACAGTATCTGAGTGCCTCATGATCTTTGATGTATTTATCCTCATGGCACTCCTGTAAGGTAGGAAAATACTATTTTCCCATATATTACAGATGAGAAACTGAGGCACAGAGAGACTAAGTGAAGTGATGTGGCACTTGAAGTCTCAGGTGTGGTAGAGAGTTGAAACCAAGTCTATCAAGCCCCAAGCTAGTGTCCTAACCACTGGACCCTTTTCCCTCTCTACTATAGGTGGTAGTTGTTTTCAGTGCTTAGTCCAGGTCAGGCCTAAAGAAGACTATTAAGTAACACTTGGCAGCCCAAATGCTTAGTGAGCCTGGGAGCTATTAGAGAGTCAAAGAACTACAAGATTTGGTCTATGTCTGACTCTAGGATGGATAATATCAGATCCAAAATGGCTTCAGCTCTAGTTTGCTTTTCTGTTCTCTGAAAATGGAAATTCTCTTCATGCTCCATTGATGAACCATGTTTTTCTCTGTGTGTTAACAAATGTTAGTGTAGCTTTAATATCCCATGACCACCTTTCTGTGACACTGTCATATTTGACTGTGTTAATTGATATCTGTTTTAGAAGCACTTCATCATCTGGTGAACTATCTCAGATGCTACATGTAAATTTCCTTTCATTTAATCCCTTTCTTATCTTGTACCATAAAATATCATTAACACTTTTTTCATTATCCACCTATGCTGCACTCCTTGCATGTAAGCTTGGATGTACAATGCAACCTCTTCTCATTTTTCTTCTGTACAAATTGCATCCATCAGAATTAACATGTCAGCTCTGTGATTTATTTCATTACATTTCTGTAATATCCACCAAGTCATAATTTCTTTCCTGTAATATCACCTTAAGCTCATTTCCCATACTCTTTGCATTTGTATATAGACAATTAAAGGGCGGATTGTTCATTTCCTTCCTACTAGCCTGGGCTTTTCTCCTCGGTCTTTATCTTTAAACATTTAATATTTATGGAACGTCCCTATGTGATGAATTGTATCCTCTTATGCTAAGGAGCCTGCCTGAGCGCCGCTGCACCACTGACTGAACTTTCAACAGCCCGGGCAGCAGTACTGACCGGAGCTGCTAGGGTCCCTTTTTGACCGAGCGTTCCAGTTGCAAACTGGATGCCTGGCAACTCTAGAGGTGCTGGGGCTATGAACTGCCAAGCCTAGAGGTGCCGGGGCTCAGCCCTGGCAAGTCTTGGCACATATTAAGCACTCCTATTGATATGTTACCAGAAACAGGAACAATGAAGCAAGTGTAATCTACTACTGAGTGTGTGCCAATCCCCAGAAGTTGAGTTGTTACAGCCCACAGCCACAGGGGCTTGCTCGTTAGCTTACACAGTAATAGCTCATGTTTTTAACTCTGGAAGTTCCTGGTTCTGTCCCCAGGTGTCAGCTAAAAGAGTGGTCATTGCGTAACCACTTTTTGGATGCTTCAAGGGAAGTTGGCCACAATGAAAAGGGTCCTCCCCCCCACAAAGTCCTAGGCAGCATGAAAGGCTCATGTTAAGAGGCAAATCCTGCCTTTACCTCTGCAGGTACAAAGGGGCTTCCTGACAATAATTCCACTGGCAAGAGGGGAGTGCAAGATTTGAAGGGGCTGCACAAACTCTCTGAAGCATGGAGGCTAGCTCACCCTAGCTGTACATGGTAGCTGATGGGACCGACTTGAGTTGGGGGGATTCTTTCTCCCCCACATAGGAGTGAAGAGGCTACTCCAACCAGCCACAGAGTGGCTCTGCAGCCTTAATGGGTATTTTCTACTTTGCCCTAAAACCCAGCTGAGATACTCAGGCAAGGCACTGGGGATTGCATTAAGTGGGGCTTATGTGGGGCATAGAGTCCTGTGTGGGTCCTCTGCACTAGGGTGAATTTCATCCTAAAGCTTGAATGATACATCTCTTTTACTGATTGGAAATAATAGTTCAGATTTTCAGTCTTTTTTCATCTGCCTATCTCCTTCTTTAAAAGATGGAGGCTACTGTGTTGGTTTTGTTTTTCACTAGAGGGTGCTGTCTGATTATAAATAAAAGTATCTTAATATGTGAGCTACCATGCGAACTACACTGAATCAGTGCACATGACAAATCATTGATATGCAACTGATATAGCTGAGGAAAATGCAGTTATCTATGCAGTAATGTTTAGGAAATCTTCCAGACACTAACAGTCTGAACAGAAATCAGTGAATAAAGAATGTGGATGAAAAGAAAGAAATTATTTTGGTAGAAGCTAAGGTTGAATTCAGTAAGATATTTAAGCACATGCCTAACATTAAGCATATGCTTAATCCATTGACTTCAGTGGAACCACACGTGCTTAATGTGCTTTGCTGAAAAGTTATGGACTTAAGCATGTGATTAAATTATGTGCCCATCTGAGGCTTATCTAAAGCTCATTCAAGTCTGTGGGAATCTTGACAGTAACTTCTGTGGTCTTGGATCAGGTCCTAAGAAAGAGAAGCTGATGAGATGAAAAAGAGAGAGAAAGCTGTCAAACAAAACAGAGAGGTCTGAGAAATGAGCAGAGACACAATGGAAAATGCATACAGAGGCAAAGAAAGGCAGTACCTTGCAGTTCATCATCTTGTAAGATCAGGCCTATAGACACCAAGTAAACAGGAGAAGAGAGTAAGATTTTTTTTTTTAAAAAGAATGAAAACTAAATAAATGTTAAACTCCAAAAAGGAAATAGTGTACCATAGCACTCGGAGAGGGGAGGGATAAATCTAAACCTTGGTAATGGTGGGTGATGGCCTAAGATAAAGACAAAAGACAGAGAAATAACTGAAACAAAAATGGGAAAAGCGAACTAGTTAGCATGGTAAGTGAAGAGAGCAAGGGGCCAGAAATACAGTGCCAATGGGACAAATTTTTTTTGTTTTGTTCCTTAGTATAATGAGCAGGGGGAAACTATTACCTAAGAGCAAAAATCATCCCCATGCATACAGCCAGCACAAAGCCTACGCATTGCCCCTGCATCTGTATTTTGGCCTCTGCTTGTCTTCGGCACAGGGGTGATTTTCCTACATGTAAGGCAAACTTTTTAGAGTCAGTGTCGTACTGCCCATTTTTTCTCACTACTGGGCAAATAGCCACTCTTGTTTATTACTTCTGCTGAAGTAGGTTCTTTTTCCTTTCACTCTAATGGAGGTGGTATAATTATGTCCCTAAAAAGTAATGTGTCTTTATAGATAGAAGTATAAAGCTGCTGGGAGAATAATGGAAGAGGAAAAAACCGAATGCAAGTGGGCCTCTCCCAGGTTAGATGGCTAGTGAAGTTTCAGATCACATACCTGGTAAATACATGCTAAGGATGTTTATAGGGAATGTTAAATGTATATGTAATTAAATTACTGCTAATTTAAACTATGCACACTGGGCATAGCAGGAATGAATAGACTGTGGTAGGTGAATGCCAATCCCACCATCTGCACACTGGGTGAAAAATTAGCTGTTATTTGCCCCACTGTACTTTGAACGTCTATAAAGAACCTTTTGCTTGTTATCATTGATAAGGATGGTTCTGGCTGATAAATTCATTCTTACAGTTTAGTTTGAAATAGAAAGTTAAAGTCACTCAAGCTGGCACAGAGAACATCTCCCTGAGTCAGCAGGTATCCACGTGCCTATGGGGGAAATCACCCCATGGGAGGGCAGAGGATGTTTCTGCTCTCTCCTTCAAGATTTTTTGCTGGGAATGAAAGAGCAGAGTTAAGTTACTGTTCACTGTGCTGTTTAGTTGTTATTGGCAAGATAAGTCACAGGTGATTTCTTGTCCTGTTGGATGAGAGTGTAAACATTCCTGAGAAATACTTGTGTCTGGACATATGGGGTGAGATTGTCAAAAGCGCTTGCTTGGTGGAGTGCTGGCCTAACTCTGCTTCCACTTAATAAAACTCTGATCACTGTGATGGAAACAGCCACTGACTTCTTTTGCAGCAGAGGTAGCCAATGCTGAGTGCTTTTAAGAAAGGCCCATCTTAAAACTCTCCTTCCAGTGACTACCTGCAGGTGCAACTTGGAAATTCAGTCTTCTCAAATATTTTCCACAGAGTAACTTGAATATTTATGGAAAGGGAATAAAAATGGTCCATGGAATAAGATGAAGTAAATCAATTAAAAAAAAAAAACCTAATAGATGTACATGTTTTTTATGGTTTGCATTCATCACCTATGTATGGATCAGACGTTGTGGACTTGGATACCCTGAAAGTCAAACCTATCTGGAAACACACAAAAGAACGTCAGTGCTTTTCATTGGACAGAAAAGGTTATATATAAACACCATTAGAAGGTTTTTATTAATTTATTGTTCTGGAATTCGAAAGAACATAGGAACAACAAGGAGTCTGGTGGCACCTTAAAGACTAACAGATTTATTTGGGCATAAGCTTTCGTGGGTAAAAAAACCACTTCTTCAGATGTTTTTGTGGATACAGACTAACACGGCTACTTGACACCATGCAAAGAACATAGGGTTACCTATGACAAAGGGTCCCATAGTTAAAAATTGTGTAAAATGCATTACCTTGAATGGCAATGTTTATTAAGGTAAACTATGACAAAGAAACAGGTAATATGTTTATATCTATGTCTGTGCATAATTACACAAACATTGACACACCTGTTTTAAGGCCCAGAGAGAT
The DNA here is from genome assembly GCF_013100865.1 of Trachemys scripta elegans. Lineage (NCBI taxonomy): Eukaryota > Metazoa > Chordata > Testudines > Emydidae > Trachemys > Trachemys scripta. The sequence goes on along the minus strand of NC_048302.1, from coordinate 28,974,490 downwards.
GTTGTGAGCAGGTGCAATTCTATGCAATGCTCAGTCCTCATTTTGTCCATGTGTTAGTAGCACAATTTGTAACTGAACTGTGTGAAACTCTTTGAATGTTATGTGACTGTTCTTTGTGTCTCAGGAATGCCTGCAAGATGTCCAGACAGTAAATATACACAGCTGAATTTCAATCACTGGAGTGTGTGTCTGTGTTTTTGAGAAAGGACTTCTATGCAGTGCAGGGAAGTAAAGAGAAGAGAAGGAGCAAAGTCATCCTGGGTATAGAAGGGGAGTCATACTGTGGGGAGAGCATTGACTGCTGTGGATGTCTATGGACAGAGTACACAATGGCCTAGAAGGGGGTTGGCCTGGAAGACCAGTTTGGCTGGTTCTAAAGGCACCCAGAGTAGAAACCACAGATCCACGTTTATGTGGATCCAACTGCCATGGTATCCTGTTCCACCAGTGCAGAGTGGCTACAATTGCTATTTCACTATGTTAAAAACACATTTGCCTTTGTTTCATTGGTTTCAAAGGGATTATGCACAGGAGTAACATAGTGAAATGCAGACACCATATTGGAGTATTTTATAAACATACATTAGTAATGCGGCCAAAAGAGTCCCCATGATCTCACTTGTAAATAGGGTGCGAGTGATTTTTTAATATATGCAGTTGACTCACTCTTTGCACTTAATTGTGTTTAATCATGAACTTTTTAAACACCTGATTTATTGATCTGATAGCCCCCCATAATAGGTTGTTAGAAGCCATAGTGTTTTATCATGTCAGTCACTGCTTAGGGACACTAATACATGGGGATTATACTTCTGGAGCTATTACATTTGGCTGTCTCTGATTTGCATGCCGTGCATACATAATAAATCTACAGGCTCATTGTCAGGTTTTTATTGGAAAAATACTTACTGCTCATGCACAAACTAAAAACTTCAAACCATGGCCTCCATATGTACATGCAGAATAAAATCCTGGATAGAGGAGATGGGAGGAGAAGGAGGGTGGCCGGCATGGAGATGGGGGATCTGTATGGTTTGGGGGAGGATTCCCATGGCCTCTTGCAAGCCTTCCCACACTACCACCCCAAAAGAAAAGAATCTCTTCCAGGGAACTGTAGCAGGTGATAATTATGGGAAGGACAATTAGGCTCATATTAGAAATATCAGTGTTTCATTTAATCTGTACTGGATTATCTGTATTTGATTTAAAGCCAAGGAAAGGAATGTTCCATCCTCTATGTCTGTATAATGCTGAGCACATCATCAGCATTCAGCAATAAGGAGGAGCCTGCTGGACCATTAATGTTGATTTTCAATAAGACTTGGAGTGTTGGGATAGTTTCAGAAGACTGGAAGAAAGCTAATGTTGTGTCAATTTGTAAAAGTGTAAATGGGATGACCTGGGTAATCATAGGCCTGTCAGCCTGATATCAATCTCTGGCAAAATAATGGAGTGGCTGATATAGGACTCAATTAATAAAGAATTAAAGGAGAATAATGTAATTAATGCAAAGCAACACGGGTTTATGGAAAATAGATCCTCTCAAATTAACTGCATATATTTTTATCATCCACAAATGTGGATAATAAAGCTAAAAATGTTGATGTAATATACTTAGACTTCTGTAAGGAGTTTGACTTGGTACTACACAACATTTTGATTAAAAAACTAGAACAATATAAAAAAAGGCACACATTAAATGGATTAAAACCTGGCTAACTGATTGGTCTCAAAATGTAATTCCAAATGTGGAATTGTCGTCAAGCAGGTCTGTTTCCAGTGGGGGTCCCTCAAGGATCGGTTCTTGGCCTTACACTATTTAATATATTTATCAGTGACCTGGAAGAAAACATAAAATCATCCCTGATAAAGTTTGCAGATGACACAAAAATTGGTGGAATGGTAAAGTCAGTGATTCAGAGCGATCCATATCGCTTGGTAAACTGGGAACATACAAACAATATGCTTTAATACAGCTAAATGTAAATGTATTCATCTGGAAACAAAGAATGTGAGCCGTACGGACAGGACAGGGGGCTGTATCCTGAGAAGCAGTGACTCTGAAAAAGATTTGAGAGTTGTGTTGGATCATCAGCTGAACATGAGCTCCCAGTGTGGTGCTGTGGCCAAAAGAGCTAATGCAATGCTGGGATGTGTAAACAGGGGAATCTCGAGTAGGAGCAGACAGGTTATTTTACCTCTATATTGGCACTAGTGCAGCTACTGCTGGACCAGTTTTAGAAAGGCAAGGTGGGGAAGGTAATAACTTTTGGTAATATCTGCTGGTCCAATAAAATATATTACCTCCACCCACCTTGTCTCTCAGATATCTTGGGACCAACATGGTTACAACAACACTGCACACAGTTTTGGAAAATGACATTTCTAAATTATACTTGGCAGGAAAGTCTTGTTTGTTTGTTTGTTTGTTTGCAATCTTATTCCTCTGAAATGTAGTTTTCTAAATTTTGCATTCCCCCACAAAAAAGTATTGAGTCCTTTTACTGGATATGTAACGTTTCATCCTGTTGATTGTTGTGGCAAATTGTTATAAGCCTCTGAAGAAAAGCTGTTTGAAAATGGAGATATTAGCAGAGGGGTAGGTAGGGCACAGCACTTGCCAAAGTGTAGACTGGCTTGTTGGTTTAAGCAGGTCTGTTACAAAATGTTCTCTTCATTTCTTGTGGCTTCCCACCCCATTCCACCCCCCATCTGATCAATAAGGTAAAATTGTATTATCACAAGCCCCAAACCTGCTCCTTCACATATCTAAACAGCAGATACATTTCTGCTGTTGTGCTTAATGAGTTTTTAGAACTAGAAGTGGGTGAATTTTTTTTGGTTAACATTAACTGTGCCAAAAAATGAATTTTTCTGGGCACCAAAATTATTTGCCAGTTCAAGTAAAAATTCATGAATAGTTTCAGCCAAAAAAAACCCAAAACCAAAAAATTTGAAAATGTTTTGAATCTACTTTTGAAATGTTTAATTTTGACCTTAATGATTTTTTTTTTCAGTTTTTTAATTTAGTTGAGAAGCTGATTTCAGTTTTGGTTCAAAACAAACCTTCTTTTCTCCTGCCCTTTAATTTTTTGGTTTAGCTACTGAGCTGAAAAATCAATTATTTGTTCAGCTCTAGTTAGAACTGAAAGGACAGATTTTTCTTTTGCTGTTCAGGGCAACAAAAATCAGAGCTGACATTTCTGATTTGGAAGAAGCCAATGAAAATCTCAACTTCCCCCTTTGTCACCTTTTCCCCCTGCATAACCTTTTCATTCTTTACCTCGTGTCACTATGCTTTGTACCAGCCATTACACTGTATTCTTGCAAAGATGCTCACGGGGGATTGGAGTCAATAAAGTAAAAAAGGAAGTATAACCCTTAGCAACCAAAATGACAGCTGCCGAAGCCTCTTTTGTCACTTTTTGTTTCAGACTCCAGCAGGAGAAATCTCTAGTAAAATATAATCCTACATATCCAGAGGTTGTGTGTGTGTTTATGTTTCAGGCAACAGACTTACAGTTTCTTTATTAATATATAGCTGAAAGACACAATGATTTTACAGAAGCAACAACAGCAAGTCACTTAAGAACATTCTGTGATGGTGAAAATAGTCATTTCAGACAAGGCTAGAGAGAGAGAGAGAGATGCATCCCTGTTACAGAAAGCAGTTTTTATTAATATTGTTTTTTCAGGTCTGCATAGCATTCATCTGTAGTATCATAAACTTTATTTAAACTTTTGAAGTTGTGTTACAGGTGCTAGAAGAAATAGGTTGAAAATCTCCCTTTTGTGTTCCTAGTGATATTTTTTTGCTTTTTTTCTAATACAGGAGCTTGATTCATCCTTATAACCTTTTGAATCCTGGATGTAATAACACATTTCAAAAAACAACAAAGGAAACTACAGGGTTCTCAAGGGCAATTTCAACTATTTTTTTTCTACTCAGAGAATGATTTTAACATAATATACATTAGGTTTATGACCTGTAGCACTGCAGGACACTGATGATCCAATAGTGTCCTGTAGCTCGGGAACAATTACCATATACTTATTATTGGCACTTACGTTTACTTATGCCAAGTATAGTGTATTTTATTTTCTAAATGATCTACAATCTTCAGCAATAATCACAAATAAACCCAATTTTCTCCTATTAAATTGCCTAGTAACTCAGAGTGATCAATTACTGTACTTTAAGGAAGAATTTTATTAACTGAATCCATTGAAATGTTCTCACGTATCATACTAGAGGAATATTTTAAAGCCTATAATTCTTAAGCCCAAATCATTTTGAATTACACTTTACAAAATAATTTTTTTACCAATTTTGTCATGCTTGAAAAAGGATTTTCAGTCACACAGGCCATCCTGTGGCAATCTTTAGTGATGACAATGCTGAATGGGTGACTCTTGAATAATTTCCACATCAACAGACTATGGTGCAATTAATACCAATGGTGGATCAAACTAAGAACTCAGAACTTTAGATGCTATTGCTTATTTGAATGCTTTTCAGAGCACGCTATCCTCCTGACTCTGCAGAACTTGGCCAACATGATCATTAATATATTACAGCAGTGTGACAGCCACCCTCCACGGCCGACACACCAGGGATTGAACTGAGAATCTCCAGGGCTAAAAGCATAAGCTCCTACTGCTTGAGGTAGGAAGCCAAGTTTCTATAGGTTGGGACTGTACCAACTCATATCCTCTGTGGATCAGTACTCGGCCCAGAGAGGAACCTATAACACAAACTCATCAGTGGTCTACAGTAGCACCTGGAGGCCTCAACCAAGACCAGAACCCTATTGCACCAGTCACTGTCCAAATACATAAGTTTTTTGGGGCAGGGAATGTCTTACAGTCTAATCAGGAGGGCAGATAAAGGGTAGGAAATGAAACAAAGGCACAGAACAGTGAAATGGCATGCCCACGGCCACATGGCAGAGTTAGAAATAGGACCCAAGTCTCCTGACTCCCGCTACAGTACCATACCCCATAGCCCGCACCGACCCAGCATTAGAACTGCCTTTCTTGTAAGATTTCTGATATTTGAGACCTGCCTGTCTTTCAATATTAATCACTTGTGGTTGATAATGAAAGCAGAAGAAAATGCAGAGAAACAAGAAAATTAACATTCAGTGTCAAATTCTGATTTCAGTTTCAGCCATGGACACCCAAATTAACTCCATAGATTGCAGTGGAGTTACTCTGGATATACACCGATGTAACTGAGAGCAGAGTTTGGTTCTTAATCTTCAGAGATGACCCATGCCTGCCTACAAAGGTGGGTGAGGGGACAGAGGGAGGGCAGCTGGTTTCAACAGTGTTACTGAGCATGTTTTAAGTTTTAGGCTTATGTTACATGCACTTAGCCAAGGGCTAAGAAGGCATTTGAATGAAATACTTACTATACCCTTTAACAGATTTTTGTTTCTTTTTAGTTCATTAAGATGGCAACATATTTACTGAACTTTTTGATCCGGATTCTGCTCTCACTCATGTCAGCCTAGTTCATAGAATTTCTTCCAATTTATACCAGTGCAACAGAAGAATCTGACCTCTCCAATAAAAAAGTATATCAGTTTCACTACTTGCTTTTGGATCGCTCATCAATCCATAAACATTTAATTCCATAGCTATGCCTTTAATACATGGCTTAATCTTTCACACTGGTTTTACATGTGAGTAATGATGCAGGAACTGGCATGGTGGAAGTTCATCTTTTTAAATGTCTTGAACTGAAACTTTTTGATTGTGTCCTTTACTAATGATGAGGAGTGTGAGTATAAGATTTCCTTCTGAATGGTTTTTCAACATGGCAGCAGATAATTTGTAAAGAACGTAATCATTGATTTACAGCTGTTGCTGGAATCTTTTTTTTTTTTTTTGCACAGTTTCAGCTGTACATCAGCAAAGTGATCGCATAACCATTGGGCAGTTTGTGTACAGAGAGAAAAAGGTCTCAATTTATTAGCCTAATATGACACAGGCTGTTTGAAAGGAAAGGTCAAAACCAGACTATGTGAGATTTAAAGCAGAATAGTGTAGGTGACATATATGTTGTCCAGAGGCAAAAGTACAGCATATGCCCTTTACCCCAATCTTGTAGCTACTGCTAGGCCCTATAGTACTCATTAACAAGTATCAGGAATTGCCTTCTTAACATAGCTTAAATGCTGGCCAATCTTTGTTCAGTCAGGGGGGTTGATAAAAAGAAAAAGTATGGGCCTGATCCTGAAAAGCGTGCTGCATCCATAACTCTCCTTGACTTTACTGGAAGTTGCAGGGCTCAGTATCTCTTGGGATCAATCCCTGATAAATGATTAGTCAATTACGCAACTGACTTAAATTTTACCTCTGTTTAGTAATAGTGCTGCACACAGTACAAGTATGGTGTCTAATGAATGTCTTATCCTTATTATATTACTTCTCTCTCCTGTTCTGCTTTAGCGTTCCGTATTTATTCTATTTACAGGGACAGAAACTCTGAGGATAGGATGCTTGAGGACAGGGGTTCTCAACCTTTTTCTTTCTGAGTCTCCCTCCCCCGCCCCACCATGCTATAAAACCTCCACCGCCCACCTGTATCACTCAACTGACTTTCTGCATATAAAAGCCAGGGCTGGTGTTAGGGGGTAGCAAACAGGGCAATTGCTTGGGGCCCCATGCCACAAGGACCCCCATGAAGTGAAGCTGCTCAGGCTTCAGCTTCAGCCCAGGTGGTAGGGCTCAGGGCCTCAGGCTTCAGCTCCATGCAGTGAGGCTTCATCTTTGTGCCCTGGGCCACAGTGAGTCTGATGCTGGCCCTGCTTGACGGACCCCTTGAATCCTACTCATGGCCCCCCAGTTGGCCCCGGACCCCTGATTGAGAACCATTGCTCTAGGCTAGGGTATGCAAGTCTGTTATAGTATTCATAGCTGGCAAATGCTTGCTGAACAGCAGATTTCCACTAGAGGGGGCTTTCTTGCTGTATTTTTGAACTTCATTCTTGAATGAGGCTGATAAGCAATTGAAAAGAAGAGTGATAAAAGATAGCTCTCTGTCATGTGATTTAGCTGTCATGGGCTTGGTTTTGCTCCCATTGTAGTCCATGGTAAAGCTCCCTATTGGGGTTTGTGAGTAGGAAAGTTATTCAATCAGGGAACAGGAACACTACTGTAGGCAGAGGTGAAAGTAAGCCGGTACGCCCTGGTATGGCGTACCGGCAAGAGCCGGTTTGCCTTACCGGGCCGGGCCGGCTTCCCCAGGGGACAATTTAAAGGGCCTGGGGCTCCCAGCAGGGGCTGGAGCCCCAGGCCCTTTAAATTGCCACCAGAGCCCCACTGCTGGAGCCCTGGGGTAGGGCTGCAGGGCTCTGAGGGCTATTTAAAGGGCTGGGGCGGTAGAAGCAGGGGAGCCCCGGGCCCTTTAAATAGCCCCCGGAGCCTAGGGGTAGCGGGGGGCTCCAGGGGCTATTTAAAGGACCTGGGGCTTCAGCTGTCTCTACCACCCCGGTCCTTTAAATAGCCGCAGGAGCCCCGCCGCTTCCCCAGGGCTCCCGTGGCTATTTATAGGGCTGGGGCAGTAGAAGCAGGGGAGCCCTGGGCCCTTTAAATAGGAGCCCCGGGCTGCTGCTGCTGCTACCCCAGTGGGGGGTGGCACTTACCTTACAGGGTGGGCTGGGGCTGGCTCTGACTCCCTCAGCCATGCCCCTTCCGCCCTAGGCCCCACCCCTTCTGGGCGCCAGAGCTGGCCCCAGCGTACCGGTAAGTCACTGGACTTACTTTCCCCCTGACTGGCCCCACAGAATTCAATGGCAAAACTCCCTGTTTACTTAGTAGAGCCAGGATTTCACCCTGTGTGACTTAGGTGACTGATCACACAAGGAACTACAGGTATATGCTTAGAAAGAATACAAGGATCTATTTGTGGGCAATCTTTAGGATGAAATTTATTAACACAAGATATTTCTCAAACAATTCTAAATAATGAACAAATCAGTAGCTATAATCTGTTTTTAAGATAATTCACCAAAGTAAAATATTTAATAATAAAATAATTGTTATGAATTGTTTGTCTCACTGTAATGGTTACAAACATCCAGTTGTGATCTCAGGAAAGCAAATTACTGAAAACTTAGGGGTTTGAAAGGCATTCAAAGGATCCCTGAAATTTCTTTGGCCTGGAAGAGATCAGAAATCCATTTAATCAGACTCTGATATTAACATTGCCTTCGGGTTTCTGTCAGGCTGGGAAAACCAAGAAAAGAGTAACTTTTTTTCAGATGGTGGTGCTGGGGAAACAAGTAGGACAAACAGGTTCACAATAGATGTTTTTAAATTAAAAAAATTTAACCTCAGAGTATGGCTTGGCTTGGGTCAGGGCTAAAAGATCAGTTCAGTTTCTATTTTATCTGAATTGTTTTGCACATCCTTGCTGTGACAGGGCACCAGGTCTCACCCTGGCCTCTTCCATGAACACAGACTGCTCTGAGACCTTCTAGCTTGTAAACATCACGGTGCAGTTTATTGACTGTGTTTTAATCTCTCCACCAACACATATCAGTGTCTCCACACCTTGACACTGAATCTCAACTTTCTAACTCCTTCTCCAAAGGAAGAGGGGAGGTGTGTCTACTCAGAGTACCCCTTTTGTCAGTCCCCCAGCCCCAGCTCTCCTTCCCACGCCATTTTATACAGCTTCCCTGTTAAAGTGTTAATTGTCTCATTGTCCCAGTAGTCAGGGCATGATTTTAGGCCCTGCTATGCCACCAGTAAACTGCTGCAGTAGGTTACGAGGGCCATAAAACACCAGAGGCCAGTCAGGGGAGAATTTCCCTGGCACAGGCATTGTGCAAGGTAGCCACAAGATTCCTTACAAGACCTCATCCCCATAAACTGCAGCACGAGGCATGATGTGAGTGGAGCTAGAACTGTAGTGCATAGTTCTACAGTGATTCTGGAATGCACTATCACCTTTGGGTAGCTCAGAGTGAACTGCCATATACTTGGGCCATTGTGGCTTCCTGCATCAGGAGACAAAGGTAGCATAAAGATGTCTTTGCAACTCCTTCTGTGGGGTAGCAAGGTTTGGGTTGCATCTCTACAAGCACAAAATCACACACAATTTATGTTATGTATATTGGAATTGTACAACCAGTAATTAGCAAGACTTCTGTACCTGGAACTAAGTCACCTCGGCTATTTTATTGTACATCATATTTAATATGGAGAGTTTATTTAAAATATATAAAATGCACTCATTGGAATCTAAGCATATGTACAAAAATAAAGTCCATTAAAACAACAAGATACCATTTAACCAATTGGCCCAATGTCTATTAACAGATTCTTTTACTAAATACATTGAAGAAAAGAGCCAGAGGTGATCAGTGGTTTTTTGTTTGTTTGTTTTTTCTTCCTTACTAATGTAGCAATGGAGTTAAAAGATAGAAAGCATCTAACTAAATGTCAGAAGTGAACTATGGTGACATTTCATGGACAACAGTAACTTTTTGGAGGTTGTGCCTGATGCAGCTAAGAAGAGCTCATTATGTCCAGGTCCAAAAACTGAAATTTTAAGTGTCTTCTGTGATGGCTCCCCAAGGAACAAGAGACAATCAGACAGAGCTCACTGTGAAGCACAGTAATTTTATTCCTTCCATGAGTAATGCCCTGAAGTTTGCTATGGATGTTAAAATTTTGCATTTCAGAAGTGTCTACTTTTGAAAAAGAAGAGAAACTGGTAACTAGATTTAACAACAAAAATGTATGTATTTTCTTGGAATGTTTGGCTACCACTATGGTGCTCAGGGGAAAGTCTCCATATATCTGTCACCAGCTAAATTCTGTTAGTGATATTAAACCTGAAACTGTTGCCACTTTTCCTCCCCACTTATGCAGTCAAATGACTGGAGTAGGAAAATACCTCCAGGGAGTCATAACAGACTGAAGGTTAAAATAGATCAGACAACTCATTTTCTGTGATGAAAATGTGACACTAGATATAAGGATTTTTGTTTCCCTTCCTAATTATTTGATGTACTATAGAAAATTGCTGGAGCTGGACTTGCAGCTAAAATAATAGTAACAATAAATAATGGCCTTAACAAATAAATATGTTAAAAGTTTAGGAACAAAATTTTACGGATAATTTGAAGTGTGGATTGGGTGGTAGATTTTGGAGCACTTCCTACTTGCATGTAGTCCAGTGACCACAATTAAAATACATCTCTACCCCGATATAATGCTGTCCTCAGTAGCCAAAAAAATCTTACTGCATTATAGGTAAAACCGCCTTATATTGAACTTGCTTTGATCCGCTGGAGCGCGCAGCCCCGCCTCCCTGGAGCGCTGTTTTACCGCGTTATATCCGAATTCGTGTTATATCGGGGTAGAGGTTATTCGTGTTATTCGGGTTATGTTATATCGGGGTAGAGGTGTACCTTCACAAGTACTCCCATTACCACAGGAATACCTGGATACTACACTAACTTTATGGATTGGCAAAGGCAACCTTTTAAAGATTTAACTGGTAAGACTTGCAATATTTGCATATGGTCATCTAGATTTATTTGTTGTGCATATGTATGATTGAAAAATGTTATTCAAAGGGTCTCATTCTCTTCTAATGATTTAATATAAGCTCCACAAAAATGCTTGTTGAAATGGCATCTTGCTGAAATTGAACAAAGTTCAAATACATTTTGATAAGAGGCTGGCTGACCAAAATTATGTATGGTTCAGATCCTGGTTCTATTTTATCGGAACCATACAAGTTCAGGGGATGAGCCCAAACACCAGACCCAAGCACCCTCAAAGCTTTGGGGAAGTTTGGGACCAGATTTACATCTAAACTCTGTGGATCAAGCCTATCTGTATTTCTGAAAAAAGGGTTTCCTTTTGTCCCATCCCTATCAGAGGCAAGCAAGGATCATTTGATTCTGGGGAATGTACACTTTAATATAAGGTTACCTTTGCTTTTCCACCATTTTCTTAGCTTTATTCACTGCAGGTGTTATTAACATTAATAGAATAACCAACATTTTATGAATTATGTCTCCATGACTCCCTGCACGTGGAATGTTCCAGGATAATGGAAAGATTAAAAATAAATACCCTGCTGCTTTAATTTACCTGGTCTATTTCTCCTCTCATTTACATCTATTTACTCCACTGACTTCAGTGGATGGGTTCCTGACTTGTACCAGCATGAGAAGAGAATCAAGCCCATTGTGTTATTCTGCAGGCAATTATTTCCCACAGGCTTATTTGTTAGACCATAGCAAGAGACTAATTTTTTCAATAAATACTATACATTAATTTTATGGTATACCACCAGGAAAATACTAGATAGACATAGTGACCTAACGCAAAATAACAAAGGAATTAGAATCCCTCAAGTACTTGTACTAAATCTCTCTCTAATGCTCTGGCCCAGATTCTGACCCCATTTACACCTGTGTGACTCCACTGAGTAATTTCATATCTAAACCAGTGCAAGTGGGAAGAGAATCAGGCTCTTTATTGGTAAGTCTAAAGTGATAGCAACAGCAATTTACCCCACATATTTACCCCACATATGGGCCATTTTTGCCGCATTTAGTCACACTGAGTAGTACCTTGCTCCTCAAGTAGCTCCACTGACTTCATTACAGGTGCTCCTAATTTACACTGATGTAAATGGGAGCAGAATCAGGCCCAACTGTTGTTACATCCAGACAATCCCCCCCCCTCCCCAAAAGAAAGAGAAAAGAAAAGAAAAAAGCAAACACCAAAACAGAATAAACCAGGTTTTATGTAGGGTTAAATTCACCCACATACAGGGGGCCCACACAAGGGCTCCTGCATCACTGAAGCTGCTTCTGCCCATAATGATTTCAATGGAAAAACTGCTTTAGAGTTAAATGGGATAGGAGCAGGATTGGACCTATGGTTACTACATACTGAGTGTGTGATATTTTTTTTTTCCAAAGCATGCTGAAAAAAACCCTGAGTAAATTAGAATGAATTTGAGGTGACCTGCAAACAGCATAAAATCGGCTTGTGTATTCTTTTTCCTTATGCTGTGAAAAGACAGTGGCAAGGTTATGTTGTTTTCCCCCCACCCTCCTTATTTTTATATTACAAATTCAGGGCTTGTCTGCCCTTGAAGATGAGACTATGATGACTAGTACAATAGTCAAATGTTGACATCATAAGAGCTAGGAATGTGAAAACAGAGGGGAAGAAATTCTCAGTCTCTTTAAACCTTTTTTATGAACACACATTTAACTCCAATGGACAGTTAACATTGTGGAGAAAGGATGGTTTTTCTAAAAGATTCAACATTAATTAAAAGATATTCCGGTGGTCCTTCCAGCAGAACTGGGGAAGACCAGAGATAACATTCCTGACATTTTACAGGTAAAAATTACTAGAAAAAAAAATCCATTGCTTAGGTGGACTTTATTAATCATAAAGCAACAAACAAGGGCACAGTGTCAATTAAAAAAAATCTTCTTGCAGTTCACCGTCAAGGCTCACATTGTGCCCTCTATTTGGAATGTCCATGCCTTTTGTCAATGTGTATCATAACTCATAACTCTACGATACTTTGGTGCAGGGTAAGTTATGTGTGGCATATTATACATTTTTTGTCTAGAAATCAAATTAATTTTGTTGATAAACTGATGTACATGTGTGACCCTCAGAGCACCCTAATGCCAGCTGGCACCCTGTTATCATGATATATACCCAAAAGGCAGCATGTAATATATCACTGGAAATCTAACTCACTGATCATTAGTATTCTTGCCTAATGTATGTACAGTAAACCCATAAATTACTGCAGAGATGTGCTGGAAATATGTTCTTAAAATGTATTTGGCAAGCAGTGCCTAAGCCTCGCCTGTTCCAGACAAAGGAATGTGGTTCTACTTGCTTGAATGTGTCTCTGATGTATATTAAGCAAGCTGTGGCCAAAGACACAGAAAAGCACATTTACATGCAAGATAGACAAAACCATCAGGAGAGCAAGTGAGAAAAGATGACTACTTAACAGACTTGACAGGGGATGGAGACCGCACCCCCAGGAAGCCTTCTTGCCTTTTGAAGTGGGATCAATGAACTTTGGGAAGATATAAGGAGAGAGGAAAAAAAAGCCATTTTGGCATCCTTCACCTGAGGCAACAAAGGAACCAAGTACTTTGAGCTCTGTGGAGGGTTATGGTCAGAGAGTCTAGTCAGCTATGCTGGAAAAGACACTTGATGAGAAATACATCTTTGAACAAGACTAGTTTGTTAAATCAGGTTTTAGTCCTAGAAGTGCATTTTTACTTTTGGTTATTGTAACCCTTTCTATCTTTATTGCTTAACCTATGACGTTTTGTTTAATAAACTTGCATGGGCGGCGGGTATAATAGCCCAGGGGAGGCTCTGCAACCCTGGTTGCGGGGCTTGGGGGCAAAGTTTCTGCTTTATTATGCCTCATGCAGGTTCAGGGGCAGCTGAGAAGCTGGTATGTGCTACTCAGCTTCCTGGGTTCCTAAGTAATCTCCCTGGACTCCAGGGAACCTGCATGGGGCATATCAAACATGTCGGGAAGAGATGCTTTTCCCCTGGGTGGCTTGGGTCTGGGGAGGGAAGGAGAGGTGCAGCTGCAACTGGGCCAGGGCTCCTTTGGGCAGTTGGAGGGGGGCCCGGGGCTCCAGCTGGCCTGGGGCTCCTCTGGCCAAGGTGGGGTGGGGCTTGTGGCTCCAGCTGCAGATGGGGGGAGGGGGGTTCAGATGTGTGGAAGGGGCAGAGCCAGGGGCTAGCCTCCCCAAAGGGAGGCCCCACCTGCCGCCCATGTAAACTTGTTTTACTTTTATTATAAATGTCAGTGTTTTGATTAAATAGAGTGTTTGTTAACCCCAGTTAAGATAATAAGTTGCTGGCTACTGTCTCTTTAAGGACACAGCAAACATAATAACTTCGGTAAGAGAGTGCTGCACACTACACCACAAATGGTTTCAGGGAAATTCAGGACTGGTGGGTGTTGGGGTCACCCTGCCAAAAGTAACTGGGCAATGGAAGCTAGAGTGTTACCTGCATGCTTGCCTGCTGGCTGTTGGTTTCAGGGCTGTGAGCCACAGCAGGAGAGCATTTAAGGCACCTGTAGTTGCAGGTTAGGTGGTGACACAATCCTTCTCTGGTCTGGGTTGAACCCCAACACATCGTACTGTGCAAAATTGCTTATCTTTTTCCATAGATATGAATTTCTTCATTTCATAACAATAGATCAGCAGAAAAGCATTAACTCACTGTAAAACAAAACATACAGAAATATTTGGTCACTATGTTGTAAAAATTAATAGCTCTATAGGAACAATAAAAAACTGGTGATGTCCAGGCACTAGAGTTAGACACATCTGGATTGTTACAGTTAACATCACAAAGAAAACAAAACAATCTGGTTTCCATTTTATGCTAGATGAAAATCTGATATTTTTGACTCTGAAGTGAAATATGTTTCCCATTTGCAACAGATGGCAATAGATAGTATAGCAGATGTGAACATGATGAGCTACTAAACAACAAATGCCTTCAAGTTATAGATATATTTTTCTGCACTCACACTGGAAGTCTCTGCATGAATCCAAACAGTCGTATTCTGTTGGGGTAGGAAATTTCTGCAACTTAACCTCACAAGCACTTCATGTGTTGTGATGAGGATTTGAGAGCACTTCCAAACACACAAAACCATACTGCAATTACACAATAAGGGTGCTTGTTCAGGGGTCACTTTCATTGGCTTTCCCCTGGTGTAACTACATTCACAATAAGGATGTTACTTCTGGTTGAGACTGGTGTGAGAGAGGTTCAGAACAACCTATTACTGGTTCTCTGGGCCATGTAAGCCACCAATATTGATCATGCAGTAAGTTGATCTATTTGGTCCAAATATTGGTCTGTAGCAGCATTTGGTGGGCAATATGCGGCCCATCAGGGAAATCCACTGACAGGCTGTGAGTCAGTTTGTTTACACTGATCGCCCGCAGGCACGGCTACCTGCAGCTCCCAGTGGCTGCAGTTCACCATTCCCGGCCAATGGGAGCTGCGGGAAGTGGCGAAGAGCCCACACCGCTTCCCGCAGCTCCCATTGGCCAGGAACAGCAAACCGCGATCACTGGGAGCTACGGGCAGCCGTGCCTGCGGACAATCAATGTAACAAACTGTCTCGCGGCTGCCAGCGAATTACCCTAACAGGATGCAGATTGCCCGTCACTGGTGTAAAGCACAGGATTATCCATGTCAAGAAGAGAGTCTTTTTTGGGAGGAGTAGTCTGGGTGAGGCTGTTACCTGATGAAACAAACTCCTCCCTTGTGTCCAGCCAGCTTTACCCAGTGGATGACACCTTCCCCTGAAACATTTGGTACTGACCCCTGGCGACAGCAGGCTGCTGGACTAGATGGAACTCTGGTCAGTTCCCATGTTCTGGGATGCTCACATTTGCTTTGTGACATTTGATATTAGTAAATACATGCATGTGTGAGATTTGAGAGTCCATCCACGTTATTAGTGTGAGAAGAAGGATGATCCAGTGGTTAGGGCACTAGTCTGGGACTAAAAATCCAGGTTCTGTTCCCTGCTCGGCTTCCTGTGTGACTTTGGGCAAGTTGCTTAATCTCTTGATGCCTATCTGTATACTGTGGATAATAGCATTTACCCCCTTTGTATGGTGATGTTGTGAAGATAAGTATATCCAAGATATTCTAGTGTGCTCTGTATCTGAAGCGACTGCTGCATATTAGTTACATGAACAAAGGGATGGCTATGGTATTTGTTTGGCATAGACTGCACAGTTCTGTATTGTCGCCTTAAAAAACTTTAGCCCAAATCATACCAACTTTTGGGAACCTGTTGGGTGCCATCCAACTGTGATTCACAGGCAGTGTAAATCTGTTTAAGAGCACAGACATATTTGGAAACACCATGCTAAAAATCTGCTCCTTATCACCGATCTGTACTATAGTTCTGAGGGGAGGATTTTGCCATAAAATTGTTCAATCATTAGTCACCTCATTGCAGTGGCTACTTCTGTTTCAGATATGCTGTTCCTATTTTCTCTGCAGTGGCTGGCCCATTCCATGATCAGAATTCTATCAGTGCCTGATTGGAGCCAAGCCAGATAAGAAGCACCAGCCCTGAACCTGCCTTGCTACACATATTGAAGATGAAATTTTATGCTGCAATGAGAAATTCAGTGAACGGCAGAATCAGCTTCTTTGACAAGATTAAGAGCTTTTCTGGGAGTTTTTTTCCCCCCAGAAAACAAGAAATCACCCTTCAAAATTTATTTTGCATTTTGTTTTTAGTGGAACTTTGGTATTCTAGTACTTGGAGATTCTTAGACTTATGGAATAACTACATATTCATCAGAGGGGTAGCCATGTTAGTCTGAATCTGTAAAAAGCAACAGAAGGTCCAGTGGCACCTTTGAGACTAACAGAAGTATTGGGAGCATAAGCTTTCGTGGGTAAGAACCTCACTTCCTCAGATGCAAGTAATGGAAATCTCCAGAGGCAGGTATTACTTGCATCTGAAGAAGTGAGGTTCTTACGCACGAAAGCTTATGCTCCCAATACTTCTGTTAGTCTCAAAGGTGCCACAGGACCCTCTGTTGCTTTTTACATACTCATCCTTACTGTCATTCAGCAGAAGAGATGAAACAAACAATGTGACTACTCATCTGCAGTTCTCAAAGAATCTTGAGCAGGTGAGTATGTAGGAGTAGCCTCATTTTTAAACACTGGGCCAGATTCTTTCCAACATCTGCTCAGTGCAATTACTGTAATTGGCAGCAATTGCTGCCAATTACAGCTCCTTTATTCTGTGGGCCACCCCCAGTCCTGCCTCCCATGTGTTTCAGAGCAGCTTAGAGGGCAAAGCAACTCAAGGTTCTCATAACTAAGTAAGGATTGCTACAATGGTCAGTGAACAAGAGAGAAATATTTGTAGATGCAGCACATAAGGCAGAGTTGTCCCACTTCAGAGCCAGCCTACCTGGTCCTCCAAGTCATGGAAGGAAAAGATCATATAGCACTGGAGGAACAGTTTCCCTCTGAAGAAAACCACCTTCCATCTGTCCCGCTGATCGCTGCTTTTGCACTGAATACTGAGTGACTGACTGGAGGAACTGCTTTTGGCATTGCCAAGCAGATGAATGATGTTGCTTTTATGCCAGCCATTTTCTCTGTCATAATGGCCATCTCACTGGAAACATCCAGCTTCCTTTGGAAAGAATGGAGGTGATTTGATGAAACATTAGAGACAAGGTACATGTGAAGCATTTCACTGCTTGCCAAAAGTGCTGCTCCATTCTGCATTTATAAAAACTATAGTATTTTTTAGCAAAGAATCTTGTTGCACAGACATTATAACCATTGATTTTTAAGGTCATTAGAGGCATGCTGGCTGACTAAAAAAGTTGTTGATACTTACGTCCTTATACATTCCTATTCTCATTAGTTGAGCTTTAGACTGACAACTTGCATGGAAAAAAAGAGAGCTGCTGTTATAAGACTGTGGCTGTGAACGTTATTTTCAATATGTCTATGTGTGTGTGTATGCTGTAGTTATAACATGTTGTCCTCCTGCTGGGACTATTATCCACCATCATGGAATTACTAATAGCTCAGGTCCTGATTCTGTCACCCTTACTCTCAGAGTAAAACTTTACTCCACAAGCAGTCCCATTGTTACCAGTTTCAAGAAAATGTGTTATGGGGAAAGGAGGAAAACACCGAGTTCCTCATAAATTGGCATAATAAACAGGGAGCAACATGGTAGCAGTCTGGGAAGGAGTAAAAGAGCCTTTAGCAACCTCTTAGTACATTTATGTACAGTATCTCTTACACCAATAAACTAAATATTACTGTGCATACAATTCTGTCACCATAACTCACATTGAATAGTTCCTTATTATGTCCCAAATCCTGACACTCTCACTTCAGTCCATTGGTGGAGTAAAGAGCTACTCATTATGTGAGTAAGGGTGCCAGATTTTGGTTCTGTATGAATAGTCCCACTGATAACAATATCAGTACTTACATACTGTAATATCCTACTCAATGTAAGGATGGCAGAATTCAGCCTTAAGTATTGCTCTATCTGATTTGGGCAGGCCCAAATTCTGCCAGACTTACTCACAGTATGTAGTTACCTAAATCCAGGATTGGTCACATTGGGCCAAATTCTCTGCTGCTGAGAACAATGAAGCTGGTCCACCTTACACCACAGAGAGAATGTGGCCCTTTAATACCTATAGAACTAATTACAGAGAAAAGTATTACTCAGCTTAAGGGCAACAAAAATAGAGACCTGTGTCTGAAATCTGTCCTATATAATGTGCAGTTCACATATTGTACAATCTACTACACAGGAGTACATTAAAATAGGACAGCTTCTTTACTGGGATGTCTCCTGGGACACTGATATACCCCAATGATGAAGAAGAGCAAAAACTAAGCCAAGCCTGTATTGCCATAAATCATCTCTACACAATGGAGTGGAATTTAGCCAGGGTCTAAAATAGTAATTACCTGGAGTTAAAAGTCCAGACTTTACAAATGCACACCTGTTTAATATGCACATGTTCCAACTCAAGATTAAGGGCATATTTTCCTGAGTGTTCAGGAGGTCTTCTTATACTGTTACTAGGCTTAGTGGCCTCAGTCAAGGGTAGCCAAGTTCTGGAGACCTAAATTATGCAGGCAAGACTAACAGTTTCAGATTAGTCAATCTACAAGCTTGATTTGCAGTTTTTGTTTTTGGGACAGCGGAGTGTAGAAGACTGGGAGACTAAAATTTCTTCATTTCCCCACTATTTTAATAAAAACTAGAAAATTTAATAATAAAAAAGACAAACACTTTAGTACGGTTGCACAATCACTCACTTAAAAGTTAGGAAATATTAATGCACAACTTTAATTCTGATCTATTGTGACTCCACTGGTACCTTTAAACTTTGTGATCATGTAGCATTTCTCCAAGAATACAAATTGTTCTCTACTTCATATGCCATCATGTTTTGCCCAGTGGATGTCTTTACCATTAAACCACTCAGATATGCAGTTAAGTGAGGTCTGAGTTATGGATATTTACCATATACTTAGACCAATTTCAATTGAAGATCCTTTTAATTAAAAGCAGATTATTACCAATCAGTAGAGCTATAAAGAGAAGGCTCCTCTCATCTGGCACTGAAGCGTGGAGGTATTCCCAGTGTTTATTTCTACTGCTGTCTTAACAGTCTGCCAGCCTTTATTAGTTTGTATTGATCTGGCACACAGTCTGCATTATCAGCTGTTCTCTAAATGTCTTTGTATTTAAGATGGGCTTGAAATGGAACAGTGGATCCAACACCCACATGCACACAAAACCAGAGAAATTTGGATCCAGGGCCATGTTTTGTAGCTCAGGCTTATCGCTATAATAGGCCTGAATTCAGTGCCACCACACTTCCCCACGGGCAAGTCTCTGTTGCCAGCTGAACAGAAGATTATACATTGTGAGTCATATAATCATGGCACAACTACAAATGCTCATTATTAATTTATGTCTGGTGCTACTTACCAACTCATCTCATCCTAGATCCCTTCCATTCGAAAGAGCTCAGCCAGACCAGACTGTCTAAATATATAGGAGTAATGACACAATGCTAGCTATTTTGCAATTGCAGCTTGGCATTGCACACAACCATTGTGTTTACAGAGTAGTCGGAGTTCTTGTGCTTCTAGGCTGCTTGGCTTCTTTTCCATGGCCTCACAGGGATAAGTAGGCAATCTGCTATACCCAGGACAGATGGGTACTGAGTTATGTTAGCAAACTGCCTTATGTTTTGCTTTTGGTGCTACTGTTGCACCCTTCGTTCCACACGGGGTCAGTTTTATACAATGATTATATTGATCACGAAGCTGAGGGAGGTAGTAAGTCTAGTAGATAGAACACAGAACTGGGAGTCAGGAGACATTGGCTCTATTTGCAACTCTGCCACTGACCTGCTGTGTGACCTTGGGCAAGTCACTTCACTTCGCTGTGCCTCTATTTCCCCTGCTACCCTTTGTCTGTTCTCTGCTTACAGTAATAAACTCTTTGAGGCAGAAATGGTCCCTTACTATGCTTATGTACAATGCCTAGCACAATGGGGCCTTGCTCTCAACTGGGGTCTCTAGGTGCTAATATCATACAAATGATAGATAATAAAGTTAATCTTTGGTTTGATCAAATTTTGGTGATGGTCAACTAGGGTGTTCAAATGTAGCATTTACAGTTCAGGATCTGAATAAGAGAGAAGTCTGAACTGCAAAGCCTGGCCCTGGATCCAAAATTCCCTGGACTTTGGGGACCTGAGTTCCATTGGTGCAGCCAATACGAGTTGAAGGCCTTCTGTTTTTCTAAAGAGGCACTCAGTATGTTGCAAGGACTAGTTCTCTCCAGAAAAGTATCTAGAAAATAAGAAGATGGCTTACTGGCTACTAGTAAGGGTCCCCCAAGAGTTTTCTGGAAATGTCTCATGTCTAAGTATTCTAATGCCATCTTGGCCTTGACAATGACTGATCTAACATGACTATGCTGCTGGGCTCCCTTGTTTCAGCTCCCCTCTCATTGCTGATAGATTGTTTGCCAAACTTGTCTCTCTGGTATGCTTGCTCCTCTGAATGCTGATGTGCTGTGTGTATAAGACTCAAACCGCTATCTCATTGGCTTTTGTAGCAAGAGTTTCAGCATTGCTAGAACTTTTGCCTTTGTCTATTAACCCTCCTAGTCCCAAATGCTGTGTCCTTCCATCCTGTGTGTAGAGTTGCCATTTTACATTTGAGCAGATGGCTTAACAGCCAATTGAGAGTTATGTTTAAAGCATTTCTAGCCCCCCTTACTTATTCTATAAACACAGGTGGGGAGAGATAGCTCAGTGGTATGAGCATTGGCCTACTAAACCCAGGGTTATGAGCTCTATCCTTGAGGGGGCCACTTAAGGATCTGTGGCAAAATCAGTACTTGGTCCTGCTAGTGAAGGCAGGGGGCTGGACTCAATGCCTTTTCAGGGTCCCTTCCAGCTCTA
This sequence comes from Trachemys scripta elegans, assembly GCF_013100865.1. Classification (NCBI taxonomy): domain Eukaryota; kingdom Metazoa; phylum Chordata; order Testudines; family Emydidae; genus Trachemys; species Trachemys scripta. The sequence continues at coordinate 28,953,419 of NC_048302.1, read as the reverse complement.
TGAGATAGGTATATATCATAAATATCTAATTGCTCTGAAACTTGACAGCACCTGCTGATCTCAACCCAAAATATCCATATTTTGTCTTTCAGCATGCATATGCTTGGTTCACACATGCCCTCTTTGTATTATCTTGTGTGCACTTTTACTTCATGTGCACATACTGCAGACATTTCTGTTCTTACACCTTTTTGAAAATTTGCTCTTTTAATTTTTTCATTCAGTTTTAACATCCTATGGCAACTGTAAATGCCCATACTCCATTTTGGGTTTTCCTCGGATCTGGTGTTAGTTATTAAAATTTGTCAACTTCTATTCAATTATCAAATCAAATAGCTTCTTTTGTGTATCAGCAGCTTTTGTCCCAGATCCTTCATGATGCATTTATCACGGGCTAACATCCCAGTGTTAACCAATCTTTATAGGTGCTTAGCATTTAGGGACACGTGCCAGCATTTATTAGGCAGAATTGTCCATTCATTGCACAATATGGCCCTTAGTCCATCTACATTTTTAATTGAACGTTGAGATTTTTAAAATCAGAAGTTCTGCCTCAAGATGTGGCCCCTTTACACTGCTCTGGCAGAGTAAAATGGTCTTAGAGGCCCCCAGATAGTTCTCCCATCATAAGGAGTTTCCCTGGCTAGTGGAGGGCTGGTGCAAGGTTCTATTCTAGCTAACTCCTAGCCCTCCCGCATATTTCAGGGGCTGGCTCATGGAGGGAGGCAGGGGGTGCAGCCAGAGTGCACTGCTCTCTGGCTGTTCTGTTCCATAGTAAGTCATTAGAGTAGCCTTGGCTCTGTCATTAGTTGTCCTGAAAGGCTGGCAGCCCTTCCCCTGGCCCCCTTCTCCCCAGGCAGGGCCAGCTCCAGGCACCAGCCCACCAAGCTTGTGCTTGGGGCGGTACCTGGAGGGGGGCAGCATAGCACTCTGGCTCCGGCCGCCGGGGAGAGCGGAGCCACAGTGGGCTCGCCGCCCTCCCCGTGGCGCTCTGGCCGCCGGGGAGAGTGGAGCCCCAGCCAGGCTCTCTGCCCTCCTCCCAGGGCTCCATCCGCCAGCGGAGCCGCAGCGGGCTCGCCGCCCTCTCACCTGCGCTCCGGCCGGTTGGGGAGAGCGGCCCACGGCCGGGCTCGGCGCCCTCCCCTGCCATGCTGGGGAGGGGGGGCGGGCGGCGGGAGGCTTTTTTGCCTGGGGTGGCAAAAAGCCAGAGCTGGCCCTGTCCCCAAGGGCTCAGTTTTAAGGTACTGGTTTGCACTGGGGGGAGGGGTGCAGTCTCAAAGCCTCAATGGAAACCTTAGGAGGCATCAGATGGGTACGAAACCTGCTGAGCTCCTCAATAGGCAAAAGGAATTTTCCATCTGCAACTTACATTAGTGTCTCTCCCTCACTGCTGGTCAGCTCCACCTGCAAGCATGAGAAAGGGGCCATCACCCATCCTTTTCCTCACCTCATCCTGCCAGGAGGAGTGCTAGTCAGAACCTGTCTTTGCTGCCTGGGGAGTGTAGTTGTAGCAAAACACTGCATGGAGGCTTCCTCATACCCTCCCCTTACTCACCTGCACAGGAGCTGTCCAGGCCTAACTGCATTAAATACCACAAATGACCCCAAAGCCCATTCAAAAGGCCAGACTGTCCTAAGGGACGTGAACAAGGAACCATTCCTCTTTCTATTCTGCACACCCAGCACTGCAGGGACTGTTCCCTCAAGGGATGTCTGGAGGTGCCAGTCAGCCCAAAGGGGACAGTGTGGGAAAGTGACAGGGCCATGGCCTCACCCCCTGAACACTAACCCATAGATAGGTTAAAGAGTGGCAGAGAGCCATTGGAGGCACAATACTTCTGTGCTCACCCTGGCATGGAGCAGCTCCACACCATCCCGTCTCTCAGCCTGGGGATCTGTGTGGGCCCATGACTCAGAGGGACAATCTGGAATTAAAGGAGAATATGAAAACATAAGGCCACGTATAGCTCTCAGAAGAAAACTTATATTCAGGGAACATCCACTAGGCCCTTTGAATAAAGCCATTGTAGTTTTTGAGTGCTCATACAGAGAATTTGTTCAGACTATTTGATCAGTAAGCAAGTACTGTAAAGTGGTTGGTTTCCACATTTCTCTGGAGCTAGCTAATTATCTCTACAGCGTATTTGTTCTCAGAAGTGTGTGTGTGTGTGTGTGTGTGTGTGTGTGTGTAATATCTTGATTTCAAAGACAAGCACAAGCTGCAGAATTTAGATCTGAAGTCGGGCTTCCAAACAGCTCAGGTTTTGAGGGCATTCAGCTCTGATGTTTTCAATCATCCCATTGGAGCGACAAGGGGCTGTTTGCAAAGTCAAACTCTTGATGTGGATTTCACCCATCTCACAAAGTTCTTGGGCATTCAGATCCAGGATTTTGTCCCAGTTCTATTGCCAGCTGATTTTGTTCCAGCTTTGTGATCTTGGCCAAATCACTTCACCCCTCCATTCCTCAGTTTCTGTGTAAGTGAAATGAGAATAATGATTCTTATCTTCCATTGCAAAGGGCTCTTTTTGTAAATGTTAGATTTGTGTTTTCAGTTCAGACTAGAAGCTAATATGCCCTTTTTTGTGACTGATCAGAGAAGAGATGCTGATTTCTGATCATGTTTTCTACCTGGGCATTTCTTGTCTTAAATATTGTTAAGGAAGAGACTTGGTGAAATGTATCTAAGAATTATTAGCATTAGTATTTTATATGAAACTGTCAACAAAGGGTTGAACTTAGATGGGGCACCATGCAGGCTGGCTACAGCAAATGCACCCAGATGGGTACTAGGGGGATTGGGTCTGGATAGGGACAATGACAGGAGCCAATTCCAGTCAACATCGGGTGTAGTCAAACAAGTCTGGCACAAGAGTAGTGTTAACACCCAGTACATCTGAATTAGTCCCTTCTAAGGGTATGTCTGCACTTTGACCTGGAAGGTGTAAATTCCAGCTCAAGCAGAAACACCCATGCTAGCTTGCTAAAAATAGATCTTAACTGCAGCGGTGTGATAGGCGGGAGGGGTTAATTGCCCAAGTGCGTGCCTAGCGTCGCAGACGGGATTGTGCCCTGGACGGCTAGCTCTTCCTGCCATTTGTGCCACTACAGCTACACTATTTTTACCATGCTAACTCAATCAGAGCTTGCACTGGTATGTTTCTTGGAGCTGGGAATCACACCCCCAACTCCAACTGTACCCTTAGGATTGGGAACGCAAGCTCCATGTGGGCAGGGCAAAGGCTAGTGACCTGGGCCTAAAGGGTTTGCCAGGTGAAAACTGCAGGGCACAGGCAGGAGAAAGGAGCACACCGTGTGCTAAAAGCAAAGGGACAGAGACCCAGAGTGGGAGAGAAGAGAGCTGTTTCCTGGCAACATGGCTTGACAGTGTTGACTTAGCTGGGATTTCTGCAAGTGGAATAGCCTGTATGCAGTTTTGGTAACCTGTTTTCTAGGATGACTTTGTAAACAAATTACACTAGAATGTGTACTGAGTGAGTGTCACCAATTTCTCTCCCAATGGAGAAAAGCCCCCTGCAAAATCTGTTACTGAACAGCAAAGGGTAAACAATATACACCTCTACCTCGATATAACGCTGTCCTCGGGAGCCAAAAAATCTTACCGCGTTATAGGTGAAACCACGTTATATTGAACTTGCTTTGATCCACCGGAGTGCGCAGCCCCACCCCCCGGGAGCACTGCTTTACCGCGTTATATCAGAATTTGTGTTATATCGGGTCACGTTATATTGGGGTAGAGGTGTACTTATTTCTGCTTCAAGGTAATAAGTTTATTAATGTATCACCTTCAGGCAACAACTGAGATCAGGGCCCCATTTTGCTAGGGGCTGTATGAAACACAAAGCAAGGGGCAGACAGTTCCTGACCTGAACAGCTTACATCTGAATGGAGAAGACAGGCAAAGGAAGCGTCATTCACTTTTTACAGATAAGGAACTGAGGCAAAAAAAGGGAGCTCAGGGCCAGATTTTCAAAGCACTTCCTCCTCCCACTTAGGTGCCTAAATAATTGACTTTCCCATAGTCACACAGGAAGTCTGTGCCATAGCTAGGAATGAAACCAGGTCTCCTAAGTCCCAATGCGATGCCTTAATCATAACCCCGCCCTTCCTCGTCTATCACTCACTTTGAGAAATCTTCAACCTTATTTGTTTAAACAGTAGTTCTTCAGTTGTGAGGCTACATAAAAAGGCTCTTGGTGCTTTCTGGCTATGCCTGTATGTTGTCAGAAATGCACTCTAATTAATGGTATTGTGATCCTGATTCTCTGTCCTACAATGTATACGTACCACTGCACTGGAAATGTATATTGTGGACTGTATACAGACAAAGTGGTAACTCTTTTCAAAATATAGTCCACGCCCCCCACCCTTTTTGGTGCATTTTCAGATAAAATTCCAGACTTTGTTTGATGAGAAAACCAGACAATGGAATTCACCTTGTATATCCCACCCTAAGCTACAATGCACCATAGTGAACAGTGATTGAACTTCTGTACTTGCTGGGTATTCTGTGGAATTTCTAATAAATGTCTCTTCCTTTTGACATGATCACCAAGACATTGCCCCCGACCCAATTTTCTTTATGATTTGGGATCTGTATTCTCTCCAAGAAATGTGTGTGTGTGTGTGTGTGTGTGTGTGTACACGGATAGGTCATGTAAGGCATGGAAAGGGATAAGGACAGGCAAAAACAAAATCTTGCAGAATGATTGGAGATGGCGGGGGAGGGGATTCTTCTGTCATTAGTTGTAGGCGAGGAAGGAATAATGAAGGGGATGCCAGAAACAGAAACAGGAATTTGGGTAAGAAGGAAGAAGAAAGGAATTACAATTAAGAGAGAAAGAGTAATAAGCGGCAAGATGACTGATAAGCATGGATTGCCAGGGGTGGCAATGTGGAGACAACTGGCATAGGAACAGGCAATAGAGAAATGTGCTCATGTGCTGGGTAACCAGCCATCAAGGGCAGGTGTTTAGGAGATTTCAGAAGAGGAGGATATAAATAGAAGGGAGAAAACATGGTCCCCAAGACAAGAAGTTCTGGTGTGAGCTAGTGGAAGGAGTGGGGTTGTCTGAAGTTAGGGAGAAAACAACAATGGTTAGGAACAGATGAAGAGTTCTCTAATGCTGACATCAGTCATTTTTCTTCCTTGCCCATTGATATGTTCAGGCCACCCCCTTTTGCAATCCCCTCACTTTCTCTACTTCTTCCACTGCCTCAGGTACAAGCTTCTTGTATTTGCATCCAAGTTCTTGCTTAGTTCTGCCCCTCACTACTTAACTATCTGCCCTTGTCTCCACTTGGCCATAGATGGCAGAGCAGAAGCTCCTGAGCTTTACGAGGCAGTGGGAGCCTGCTGGGCCCCCATTTGGCCCACCCTGGGGAGGGGCAGATCTGGGGCTGTGATTCCTGGAGCTTGACAGCTTGACCCCTGAGTTGGTGGGCCCCACAGTGGCTGCAGCTGGGCTCGAGAGAGACCCTTTGCCCCACACCCCAGTGACCAGGCCCACTCTCTAAGCTACACTGGGCTTGGACATGCCAAAGAGTCAACGCTTTCAGGGGTGGTGGAACTAGGGTTCAGGGGGGAGGAGCTAGTGCACCCACAATGGAAATATTGTGGGTTTATGCTTATGTGTAAATTGAGGTAAACACATATTCCTTTGTTTAGGATAGACGTGTTTAACAACTGCCCCGATATATCTGGTTTACAAACTCTTTAATCACAATTCCAGCATACATTCATAACTCTTAATACCCACATTGTACCTACGTCACACAAGAATATTGATGACCAGTGAGTTATTAGTTTTCAAATTATACTTCATAAGGAATATCTATACAAAGATTATTACAATAGTATGTAGGACATGAGTGCAGGGGTGGTTAGTATCACACTGGATAATAACTTGAATGGATTCCATACTTGTAAAACTAAACTGGGTTTTTATGAAGAGAACTATTTACAGAGATGCTGACAGTTGCAGATAGCATTCTAGCCATATGCACGCTGACTTCCTGGTGCTTCTTCCAAACTCTTCCCTCCTGCAACCTCCGGCCTCTACATTCCATGGAGATTACTATATCCCCCTCCCGCCCGCCCCAACCCCAACCCCAACCCCAACCCCAACCCTTCCTGCTGCAGAAGTGGAGGCCTTTTGCTTGCTCCTTTTAAATTTTACAGTTAGTTTACTCTGCTTTATATTAGCAAATGTCTCTTTTTACCCTCTCTCTTGTCTCCTACTTTTCTATCTATGGATCACTGATACACATTTCCAAGTTCAGCTAAGGCCCACTCATTTCCTCTGGTGGTTTACAGGCTCAGGCCCTGTCTACACTACAGGAACTACAGCAGCACAGCTATGGTGCTGCATCTCTGTGCCACGGTAGAACCTCAGTGCAGACACTTCTTACTGTGACAGAAGTTTTTCCATGGCTGTAAGTAATCCACCTCTCTGAGTGGTGGTAGCTAGGTCAATGGAAGCATTATTCTGTCGCCATAGCAGTGTCTACACTGGGGATTAGGTTGGCATAGATATGGAGCTCAGGGATGTTGAGTTTTTCACACTTCTGAGTGCTGTAGCTGTGTCAAGCTAACTTTTAAGCATAGGCTAGTCCTATAATTAGCAAACAAGATTTGGAAGCTTGGAGAAAGGTGCTAATGCTAGCTCGGAGAAGTCTAGCTCTGTAAAGAGGATAAAAACACATTATCTAAGGCTATTTTAGATCAATTGAACCTTTGTTTCTGGCTGCCCTCTATGGCAGTGCTTCTCAAAATCAGGCCGCCGCTTGTTCAGGGAAAGCCCCTGGCAGTCCAGGCTGGTTTGTTTACCTGCCGTGTCCGCAGGTTCGGCCAATGGCGGCTCCCACTGGCCGTGGTTCGCTGCTCCAGGCCAATGGGGGCTGTGGGAAGGGCGGCCAGCACATCCCTCGGACCGCGCCGCTTCCTGCAGCCCCCATTGGCCTGGAGCGGCGAACCGCGGCCAGTGGGAGCCGCGATCGGCCGAACCTGCGGACACGGCAGGTAAACAAACCAGCCCGGACTGCCAGGGGCTTTCCCTGAACAAGCGGCAGACCGGCTTTGAGAAGCACTGCTCTAGGGGCTTTGGAACTGTGTATGCAAATAGTAGCTAGCAATGAGTTTACCAAGAAATTTTTGAATGGATTGTGGACCTGACAAAAAATTAACTTGTGTTCATAAGGTGCTTCTCAGATGGCTTTTTAGCTCTTGGTTTGTAACGAATTTTGAAAACATGGATTTGATCACTTATGCTGCAGAAAATAAGTGAATGTACATGCCATATACTTTATATATAAAATAGCATAATTAAAATAAATTATTTTTTCAACAGTGACTAATTAGAACTGGTTGAATTAGTAGAAAAAACTAACCAATTTCTGACTAAAACAGTTATTGCACCATAATTTATGGAATTGTTATTTGCTCTTTGTGAACTCTGGATGATTACACAAATGTTTATTCATCCAAAAACTCACACTAGAGATTAATATGTTATAATCCTGGTTTAAAAGTTTATCCAAATATTGAATAGAAACAATACCATGTGACATAGGTGACCAAATGACATGAATAAGGAAAACCAATGAGTCAAAGTCATGAACATTGCCTAAAGAAAATAAATATTAACTGATAAATAGCAGTAACAAATTTTGGCAGAAATTGGGATTGCTTTGTGATTTACTAACCACAAAAGGAACTAACTTCTAAATATTCTTCTTAACTAATAGGTTGGCAAAATCTATTACTAATAACAATTCTAATTATTAAAGCTGAAATTTAAAATGTTATTTTCACATTTCATAAACTTTGTTCACATTAACTTTACTCAGTTCAGACAGTGAAACTAAACTGGTCTTTTTGTAGTCAATTTTATAGAAATCATTGAACTGAGCACTCATTAGAAAAGACGTATGGGGAGAATTCATCTTAGTTACCATCAGTTTTCCTTGATATTCAGCTTAGATTTTTAATATGTTTTAAACTTCCTTAACTTTATTCTTTGTTATAACTTCTCACCTTTTTGATTTTCAGAAGGCCCAAGTAAATGGATCCATAAATCCAGCTGATTTCAAAATATGTCAGCATCTTTGAAAATCAGTTCTTAAAAATGCTTGTTCAGGGAGATTATATATTTTTTTCCCCATGCATGTAACTAGATGTCTATTCTCTTCTTGTCTCCTTTGTTGCCACAGAGAGAATGTGGTGATGATTGAAGGGCAAATGAGTAGCAGCAGTTACCACTTCCCACAGCTCTCATTGGCTGGGAACGGTAAACCGCGGCCACAGGGAGCCGAGGGGCTCCGTGCCTGCAAACACTCCAGGTAAACAAAATGATAGTGTATTAGCTATTCAATTCAATGATTCCATAGAGTTTAAAATCATCAAATTTTGATGTAGACCCGTTTATAAGCCAACCCCCGCTCTTTGATGCGTCACTTTTTTACCAAAAATATTCAGCTTATGAACGACTATATACGGTACTTTCTTGGTGTTTTCTTTTAAACGTTGGAGTCTTTGAAACAATTTAGGGTGATGGCTATTAAAAATGAATTAGTATGCAAGAAGGTTAGTCTTTTTTATTAATTAATCCTAAATTATTAGCTCATATCCAAAGTTATTTAACAGATACTCAAAATTCCAGCACTGAATATTTCCTGCAGCTAATTTAATAGTTTGAAATGTATTACTAATTATGAAGTAATGGACAATAAACAGAGAGAAAGACATTTAAAAATCCCCATAGAAATGTAAGCTAGAGATTTTTTCTTCTGAAGTATTCAGATCAGTTGTAACTGATACACAACTGTAACAAATATTTTCATCCAATGTCTATAATATTTAGAAATGCATTAAAAATCTCCCTTTGGAAAGCAAAGCTTTATAATGAAAGAATGGGAAGATGATTAAAAGATGGAGTTTTTACAGAGAATATAAACAATTATAATTCGTGTTTAATATTTTCAAGAAACAACTAACTGAAACATAGTTTTAGCCCTAAATTAGCTGGGATAAGGCAATGTGTAGGCTGTGGAAATAGTATAGAAATAGTGGAACTTTTGAGTTTCAGAAGTATTTATTAAAGCTGCAGTAAACTGTGAATCAAAATCTTACTAAAGCCAAGTAGTAATAATGTGGAAATAATAAAATTACATGTATCTTTATCAACTGTTTCAATACATTGCACCATTAGAATATTTAGAATAATAGACAAACCTCAAACGTTTTTTTTTTCAATAAGCCCTGAAAAATAGAGGCTGATCGATCTGAACTTATCTGTCCCCACAGTTCAATCATTTCCATTTATAGATGAGGAAACTGAGCCACTGCGTGAAGTGACTCTCCACATAGGAAGATAACTGGCGTAAGACCGTATGTTGCAGATCTGGCATTAGAAGCCAGGTATCTTGACTGCCAGTTCCTGTGCCTTAACTAGAGCAGATTACATTTCCTGAACAGCAACAAAAAATAAAAATAAAAAATAAAAATTTGAAAAACAGCTGGTTTTCCAAAATGGAAAAAAAAGTGAAAAATTGGCTTTCTTGACATTTTTGTGTATTTTTTTTTCAGTTTTCTTACTGTACTAGGCTTAGACTTGCATGTTTTATTTTATTTTGCTTGGTAATTCACTTTGTTCTGTCTATTATTACTTGGAACCACTTAAATCCTACTTTTTGTATTTAATAAAATCACTTTTTACTTATTAATTAACCCAGAGTATGTATTAATACCTGGGGGGGGGGGGAACATCTGTGCATATCTCTCTATCAGCGTTATAGAGGGCGAACAATTTATGAGTTTATCCTGTATAAGCTTTATACAGGATAAAAAGGATTTATTTGGGGTTTGGAACCCATTGGGAGCTGGGCATCTGAGTGTTGGAGACATGGACACTTCTTAAGCTGTTTTCCGTTAAGCCTGCAGCTTTTGGGGGATGTTTTTCAGACCAGGGTCTGTGTTTGTAGCAGGCTGGCGTGTCTGGCTCAAACCAGGTGGGCACTGAAGTCTCAAGCTGCCAGGGAAAACGGGCTCAGAGGTAGTCTCGGCACATGAGTTGGCAGTTCCCAAGGGGTTTTCTGTGATCCAACTCATCACCCCCCTTTCCCCCAAAAAAAGTTCACTGAATGAACTTTTACATGGGAATTTTTATAGTCATAAAAGAGTGTGGTGTACTGACCAAACTTCTTGAAAGCAGGATTCTCATGGTAAAAACACTTTTGCTGCATATGGGGTACAAAAGCTCTGCCAAAACAGGGCACTCCATCTGTAGTACTACACCTGATTTGTTGTTACTGTTCAATGGTATAGCTTGCCATTTGTCTGTTTTATTAAAGAGAAATATTAACAAGATGATTCATCAGCTATTCCAGTAGGAGAAATATTACTCATTGCGATATGACTGACAACGGTTAAGGAGTAAGCTTTGAATATCAGGTGCTGGCCAACAGAAACCATACTACATATCACACTGACTAGAGCTGGTCAGAGCATTTTCATCATAATGATTTTTTCCAACCCCCCAACAATGTCCTTTTTGAAAAATTGAAATTTTCTGTGGGTTTTGGCTTTTCCACTGGGAAAACTGAAATGATGCCCCCACCTGCGCACCTGGAAGGGTCTTGTTACTTTCACTTTCTGCCAATGAAACTGACAAAAGTTTTCCTGGTTGGCTGCCCGGGCTGAGCACTCTGTCTCCTCCACCCCAGCTCTGGAGTCCAACAGCTGGAGCACCCCAACTCTCTCTATCTCCAGCAGCCGGGCTGGAAGGCTCTTGCCAATTTCACAAGTGAAGACTCAGTGGGCCATTAGTGACAGCCAGTGCACACAAAAAAAAGAGCTGCTCTCTGGAAAGATTTCAGGGCAAAAACTGATTTTTAGAAAAAGAAAAGAAAAGCTGAAATGCACTAAGCATCCCGAGCTGTGGGTGTGGAAATTAGCTTTCCACAAAACACTTACATGTTATTTCATTTTTAATCTGAAGAATGCTTTTCCTATTTAGAGTTGATTGCTAATCTGCCAGAGGGGATAGAGAGCATGCACAAGGAGCTTTTATTTGGCGTCACGCCAGGCAGCACAGTAGTAAAATAATGAGGGTTTTCTGTTTGATTGTTTTTGTTATTTTTTTTTAAATAGTGAAAATTTCCCCTTCCTGCCAGTCTAGGCATCCTGCCACCATATTTCATGCTGCATTAGGAACATAAAGAATGTGCCAATTAAATAATTATTAATTACTGTGGGTGTATAAACCCTTCACTGCTTTTCCTCCTGCTACAGTTATATGACTTTGCTGAAATACTACTGGGTTTGGAAGCTCCCAAAGTGTAGAGCAGACACTGTACACACACACACACACACACACACACACACACACACACACAGCTTCTATCCTGAAGAGTTTACAACCCTAAACAGACTGACAAGGAGATACATCACACAAAAAGTGGTCACAAGGCTATAGGCTACATAAAGATTATGCTTTTATTTAATGTAAAGATAAATAAGTTACCACCAAGCACCTTTACTACAAGTAGCCAGTTGGTTTTCTTGCAGGCATCATTGTAAAACATTAAGTAGGTACTTGAATGAGAAGAAATGAGTGGCCTTGCAATAGAGCTGCTTGAAAAGTAATTGTTTTTTCACAGAGAATTTAAAAAAAAAAATCAGGTTTGCTTGGGAAAACCTTTTCAAAAACTAAAGCTTTTCTTTTCGAGATTTCCATTTTTCTCCCCTTCTTGTATTTCCTTTTCTTTCTCTTTCCAGTGTTGAAAAGGGGGGAGGGGAATAAAATAAAATAAAAACAGAATATTTTCAATATTCACAAAGCAGAACATTTCAAAGGAAATAAATTCTCCATGAACATCTTTGTTTAAGTGAAGGCCCTACATCATCCATCAATGTTTCTGAATGAAAATGTTGACCAGATCTATTTGCCAACCAGCTCAGGAGGGGCGTGCCATGTGTAGGGGTGATGATTTGAAAAATACCACAGAAATGCTTGTGGGAGATGCGGCAGGGAAACTACAAGTCAGGGTTGGCCTCACTGGTCAAGGATGGCAGGAGGTTGAACTCCCTTGGAGTTGTGGGAGACTCTGTGCCTGACAGTGACACACAATCTCCAGGAATTGCTGCTGACATAGCTGCCAATAGTCTGCAATTTGACCAGGATAGTCCAAAGGTTTCAAAACCCATCCCAGGTGACTGGAGTCCTGATCACTATTCCAAGGCCAGCAGCAGGAGGTGGCTTTTATAACAAGAACTGCTCATCTCCCAGTAGCTCAGTGGCCCCTTTCCTCCCCTGGACCTCCTAGCTGCCACTTCTATCTCCCAGCAGCAACATTTCCAGTCCCTTCCACCTACAGCTACTTCTCAGCTGTCAAGGTTGGAAGGCAGAGCTGGAGACAGTTATTTCTAAGATTGAGGGGCAGCTGCCAGGGAGTGTGAGAGGGGACGGTTGAGATGCTGGAAAAAGGGACACAGATGCCAGTTCCTGAAGAGCAGAAGGGTCACGGCAAGGAGGGAAGGGCAGAGAGAAAAATCCAGGTGGACAACAGAGGTCTTTGGGGACAGGACAGATCAGAAAGAAACCATAGTGGGAGGAATGGAAAGCCACACGGCTGCTACTCTGAAAAGGGAACATAGTGAAAACCATATGGGCATTAGGGTCCATGGGACAAAAAGAAGAGCCAAGGAGACAAAGCCAAGCAAAACTTTTTCTGAAGAGACCATCTTTCAAATGATCCAAAGGCCTGGGGACTGCATTCTGTGAATCTTAGGTTATTTTACTCTTCTTTATTCTTTCACCCTGCTAAGATTTACTAATGTGTGTTATACGAAATACGCAAAACAATGACCAGAGAAAGGGAAATCAGGGATTGGTGAAAAATATAAAAACAAAGAAAAATAAGTGTTTTAAGAAGCAAATCTGCAGAACCAAAATAGTCCCCTCTCCCCCACCCCCGAAAAAACAGGGGTGTATAGAACCAAGGTTTTGATCTGGCCAATTATAAATATAACATTAGGCCTAGGTATGCAGTTTGTATAGAGGTCAAAATTCCTTCCACAGATAGGTATTTAGCATCCAATGGGTTGGGCTGGGCCAAGTCTAGAAGAAGCCAAATTTCTTTAAATAGGAAGGAAAGGAAAACAAAACATTTTATACCAACTATCAGCAACAGGCCAGAAAAAGAGATACTGGACAAACATTTTTCACTTCTTATTCCGGGAGCAGTCACCTTAGACACTTCATCATTTAGCCGTCACTGAGATATGTAACGATTTTCCCTTCTTAGATTATGTAACTTCCATAACCTAATGATTTCTGTATCCTATTTAAAATCTTTCCTGCATTGAGTCATTGGGGAATACACTATTAAGATCCCCAACTTCTCAAAATGATATTTCAACTTGCTTGAATTATTTTTAGGGCCTAATAAGAATGACCTGGCTCAGACTGGAGTTGTCGGAATATGTATACAGGTGGCTGTCATCAAGGGAGTGAGAACAAGACAGATGCGTTTCATTAGTGATCAGCTGTGGAAATAATGGTTGACTTATGGTGAATTTCTAGAAAAGTAACACTCTGTGTTCCTTATTCAAATTTGGGGGGGGGGGGCATTCTATTCATCTTATACATTTTCCACAGGTTTTAGGTTTTAGTTTTATTTGAATGTGCAATATATATATTTTTGCATTTGTATTTTGATTTCTTAAAAAACGTTAAGACCTGGAGTTGCAGTTGCTTATTACAGCGGTGAACGTGGTGCTTTACCTTTAAATGATTAGAAGTAGAGAGAAGTCCAAACTGGAACAGTAGAGATACAGTTCAGAACTGGTGTCTCTTTCTTCAGGCACCATAGGATTAGGGCAAAGTGTGTGGAGCTGTATACTGATATATCCGAGGAATGCTCTGTCACCCAAACATTACCGGGGAAAAAGAAATCAAACTTAGCAGTGATTTGTGAAAATCTGAGCCACCAATGCTGGATGTAAAGAAAATGATAGTGGCAGTTACTTGATTACTCACCCACAAGCTATCTCTTGTCAGACAACTACTCATTTAATAACCCTTTAGTGTTTCATGCCTCGACTCTCCATGCACATGGCAACGGTTAGGATATTTGACTAACACATAAATAGCTATCATCACAAATCACCTGGCACTTGATACAATGAAAATATTTCTCATTGCAATACTTAAGTTAATCTTCAAAAGGATGCAATTAGGGTATTTGTGCAATCAATACAGTCTATTAAATTTGCAGACCTGCCACTAACAAAAATGCTGCCTTCACTGATTATAAATCCTGATCTCTCAATAGAAATTTTCTAAAGCTATCAGTGTGATGCATCATTGCCGCCAGAAAATCCTCATGAAACCAGGAGACGGGGATATAGACATGTTAGTCAGGGCTGCTGTAGCATATCAGATCATACAGTCCCTTGCACTTCCAGGGTTGCTAACACATATTACAGAACCAGCAATGTGTGTCATTGTTATTGCCCTGTCAACTATCCTTCAGCAGAATAAATAGGTCCATCAAATGGCTCTATCAAAATGGTAAATGGTAATGCATTCTGGATTTGTCATAGCAAGGTCATACTTCATACGTATGGACTACTTTCCTGCTCTGCATCAACCAAAATAATGTATACAAACTTTTTTTCCTAAATCATTACTCCATTATATATGTATATGAAAAAGTAGTACAGATAGAAAAGCTCTCATCACTTATATACACAACACAAGTATCAGATCAGGTAAACAGAACTGTAAATAGTTAGCTCTTAGATTGTAAGCTCTCTGGAGCAGATGCAGTCATATAGAATCATAGACTTTAAGGTCAGAAGGGACCATAATGATCATCTAGTCTGACTTCCTGCACAACACAGGCCACAGAATCTCACCCACCCACTCCTGTATCAAACCCCTAACCTATGTCTGAGTTATTGAAGTCCTCAAATTGTTGTTTAAAGACTTCAAGGTGCAGAGAATCTTCCAGCAAGTGACCCATGCCCCAAGCTGCAGAGGAAGGTGAAAACCCCCCAGGGCCTCTGCCAATCTGCCCTGTAAGAAAATTCCTTTCTGACCCCAAATATGACGATCACCTAAACCTTGAGCATGTGGGCAAGACTCACCATCCAGACACCCAGGAACGAATTCTCTGTAGTAACTCAGATCCCATCCCATCACAGGCCATTCGGCATATTTACCGCTAATAGTCAAAGATAGCCTAATTTTGGCAATTAATTTATCCCATCATACCATCCCCTCCATAAACTTATCAAAGCTTAGTCTTGAAGCCAGATATGTCTTTCCCCCCCCCTACTCCCCTTGGAAGGCTGTTCCAGAACTTCACTCCTCTGATGGTTAGAAACCTTCGTCTAATTTCAAGTCTAAACTTCCTGATGGCCAGTTTATATCCATTTGTCCTTGTGTCCACATTGGTACTGAGCTTAAATAATTCCTCTCCCTCCCTGATTTATCCCTCTGATATATTTATAGAGAGCAATCATATCTCCCCCGAGCCTTCTTTTGGTTAGGCTAAACAAGCCAAGCTCTGAGTCTCCTTTCATAAGACAGGTTTTCCATTCCTCGGATCATCCTTGCAGCTCTTCTCTGTACCTGTTCCAGTTTGAATTCATCCTTCTTAAACATGGGAGACCAGAATTGCACACATTATTCCAGATGAGGTCTCACCAATGCCTTGTATAACAACAGTACTAACACCTCCTTATCTCTACTGGAAATACCTCTCCTGATGCATCCCAAGACCGCATTAGCTTTTTTCACGGCCATATCACATTGGCGGCTCATAGTCATCCTGTGATCAACCAATACTCTGAGGTCCTTCTCCTCCTCTGTTACTTCCAACTAATGTGTCCCCAGCTTATAACAAAATTTTTTGTTATTAATCCCTAAATGCATGACCTTGCACTTTTCACTATTAAATTTCATCCTATTACTATTACTCCAGTTTACAAGGTCATCCAGATCTTCCTGTATGAGATCCCATTCCTTCTCTGTATTGGCAATATCTCCCAGCTTTGTGTCATCTGCAAACTATATTAGCACATTCCCACTTTTTGTGCCAAGGTCAGTAATAAAAAGATTAAATAAGATTGATCCCAAAACCGATCCCTGAGGAACCCTACTAGTAACCTCCCTCCAGCCTGACAGTTCACCTTTCAGTATGACCCGTTGTAATCTCCACTTTAACCAGTTCTTTATCCATTTTTCAATTTTCATATTGATCCCCATCTTTTCCAATTTAGCTAATAATTCTCCATGTGGAACCGTATCAAATGCCTTACTGAAATAGAGGTAAATTAGATCCACTGCATTTGATTTGTCTAAGAAATCTGTTACCCTCTCAAAGAAGGACATCAGGTTGGTTTGGCACGATCTACCTTTTGGAAAACCATGTTGTATTTTGTCCCAATTACCATTGACCTCAATATCCTTAACTACTTTCTCCTTCAAAATTTTTTCCAAGACCTTGCATACTACAGATGTCAAACTAACAGGCCTGTAGTTACCCGGATCACGTTTTTTCCCCCTTTCTTAAAAATAGGAACTACATTAGCAATTCTCCAGTCATACAAGTACAGCCCCTGAGTTTACAGATTCATTAAAAATTCTTGCTAATGAGCTTGCAATTTCATGTGCCAGTTCCTTTAATATTCTTGGATGAAGATTATCTAGGCCCCCTGATTTAGTCCCATTAAGCTGTTCGAGTCTGGCTTCTACCTCGGATGTGGTAATATCTACCTCCATATCCTCATTCCCATATATGCTGCCCTTATGATCTCTAGGAACTTTGGAATGTTGCAGTTGAGTAGTCAGCCTCAGAGAATACACAAATTTATTTCTCGGGGCTGTTTACAGGGAGGCAGAGTGACAAGTGTATAGTGGAAAAAAGGAAAAATTTCATAATGGCCTGAGAAGCAAGGTGAGGAAGGCTAGACAGGAGTATGGACTTGTTCCACCAATGAGCTGAGAGAGCTTAACAGGAACCAGAGAAGCTCCTTAGTTAACAAAGTTGATTTTTGTGCTCTATGAAGGACAAGAATCTCAGCTTATTTTTTAAAATAAAAACCCGAAGTCCCTGACTCTGTTCCGTGGAAAGATAGACCACTGTCAAAGAGACTGCAAAGATAGAAAGGGATATTCCCTTCGGTGGCAGGATGGGGAACTCAATGACACACACTTTTATATGAAAAGAGTGTTACATTTGCAGTGTGCCCTAAAGGATCATTTCACCGACTATCCCAGAAATCCTAACAATAGCTGGTGCAAACAGAATGGTAAGGCCAGTTTGGCTTGTAAAATATTCAGCCCTTTGAGCATGCCTGCTATCACTGTGACCATGGGGAAAGACTCCCTTCTTGCACCCCGCAAACAGTGCCACTGAGAGAATGCACAATAGAGTCACCATGTAATCCCTGCAAACCCACTGTCTCCAATCAGCCACCTCAGCACTGCCTGAGGAGAGGTGATGGGAAACCACAGCTACACTGAGTGGTAGCCAGAAGCCACTACAGCAAGCTTCTGTTTGTGCTAGTGTCTGGCCGACTAGTCTGAAGTTTAAAGATGTGGTACAGAGGAAGCCTGAAACTTTGTTCCCCCTTTCACCAGCTTGAGGGAAACTTGCTTCCCCACACTCCATATCAGGTAGGGGAGACCTCCAGCAGTCAGGTGAAACCTGTCCAGCTCAGGAAGACAGTCACCTATTAACAAGCACAGCCTGCTATCGGAGGGGAACTGCTGCTAACCCAACTAATCACTCTACAGCCAGAGACTGCAGAATAGCTTGTCTGCCATCACAACTGCCAACAGAGGACACGACTGCACAACCTATTTGCCAGCACTTCACTGATGCTTCTGTGGAACATCTCCCAGGCAGGGGAGCCACAAAGAGAAAGAAAGGCTGGACTAAAAAATGAGGTGGTGGAGGAAGAATCAATGGATTTGGGAAAGAAATTGTATGAAATTGATGGAAGATTTTTGTGGCGGTAGAAAAAGTACAGAGTTAGGCTGTAGAGTGCATTTTAATGAAGCAATGTTGCATGTATTGCAGGTTGAAGAAGACTATTTTTGAGGAAGCCCCCTGTTAAAATTTGGGAGCAATTCAGTTAATATTACAAGGTGCTGGCTCCTCGCATGGAAATACATACAGTGTCTCGTAGATTAGGAGGGTGAGGAGGAGCAGCAGCTTTGACATGATCAGACACACAGAAACTGGAGGGGGGAAGTGAAAAAAGAAACAGCATCACAGATGCCGATAGGTATTGTCCAGTAGTGTTAGTATAGCTGTGTTCCCCAGGATTACAATAATAGAATCATAGGGCTGGAAGGGACCTCGAGAGGTCATCTAGTCCAGTCCCCTAATCTCATGGCAGGACTAAGTATTATCTAGACAATCCCTGACATATAGACATATTCTCACCGCTTGTTAAATATATAGCTTTAGACAAGATTTGTCATATGCAATCGTTTTGATTTGTTCTGCTGGATATTTCTGTTAGGTGCATACAATAGCACAGAAATGAATAATTTATTTTAAACAACCAATGTTATGCCATCAGCAGCAAAATGTATTCTATCTGAATCCCATGCCTCCAGTTTGTATGGAAGTTAAACATGCATTGAAATTAAAAAAAAAATCTTATTCTTTCATTAACTTTTATAACAGCATCACTGGGTTCCTAGTATTTCATGTTACTATTTAGAGATTGCTTCCAGATAAAGATCCTGCAAGTAACTGGTGGCCTACATTTTCCGGGGTATATATTACAGTCCATTTTATCAATGATTATTATTATTTGTATTGCAGTAGTGCCTAGGAGCCTTAGACATGGATCAGGACCCCATTTTGCTAGGCACTGTACAAACAGAACAAAAAGAGCCTGGCCCAAACAGGCTAAATAAGAGTCTAAATTCATGTCATCAGATCCCATGGTGATTGACACCAAAATAACAATCTGAATTAACAGAAAGCTTGAGAGACGTGTCTGAGAGATAATAGATGTGATTAGGTATGGATTTGCATGTAACCAAACAGGATTTCTACTTTAGACAGCAATTGGATAAAAGGGGAGCTCCCTTTTACAATACAAACAGCAAGCAGCAGTTCCTGAACATGACAAGTTTTTGGTCTTGCTGGGTTTATATGTCCATTAGTAATTCAGACTGTGTGAATAATAATAATAATTAATAATAATAATAATGGTCTATAACTGTCTGATGTCATTATTATAAGATGTTTTGGGTACAAATATAGCAAGGACAAATAATGCTATAAGTGGTTACTAATAAAAGAAGCCATTTGAGTATAGAAATATGTATATTAATTGGGAAATTAGTTATCTGGCAATGATTAAGCAGCCCCTCACCAAACTCATAAGAACAAGAATCATCGCTCCAAAAATTCGGAGTAATTTTTTTTTACTTATTTAAACTAAAGACTTTGTAGAGTTATTTAATTTACAAAGACTCTTCTGAGAACTAAAAACTTTTATATAAAGAACAGGAGTGTTTGACTTTTTGAAAACAGAATTTCATTTCCTATCAAGTTAAAGACTCTCCCAGAAAATGGACTGAATAAAACAAGAGTTAAAAGTAATTTTAAAAGTTATCTGATGCTTTCCTGTCACAAGAAGAACAAAAACAATTAAAGAAATGTTGCATATTAATTAAGCAGACTGCATATTCAGGAGCTGGAGGTGCCACCTAACTCAACCCCAACAGCTTGGCGCTAATGAAAGGGTGACAGCAACCAAGTCTGAAGCTAAACGACCAGGGGAGCGGAGCGGACAGGGGGCTGCAGACAGGGGAGTTTGAGAGGGAGAGCAAGAGATCCCCTCTGCTGAATAGGCTACGAGATGAGTGTGAGTGTACTAGCTGTTGGTGTGAATGAGTTCGCTCAACTGTTTGAATTTTAATTTTGATTCTGATTTCAGGTGACTTCAGTTTCAGCTGCTATGGCAGTTGGGAGTTTGAGAGGGAGTTTGACAGAGGGTGGCCTACCATGGTTAGGAAGACCCACTACACCTGTGCCAGCACTGCTTCTGTCTCCTCCACCTGCGCCTGTAGCCAGACAGAGCGCCTGAGCATGGATGCTTCTACCCAGATCCTGGTGTGGTTTTGCAGGGACTGTGACTTGCAATTCCCACTTAATGATACCCAGGCTGGGGGACCATCCAATGTGAAAGGTGCCTGCTGGTTGAATCTCTCAGGCAGCAGGTGGGAGAGCTACAGGAGGTGGTGACTAGGTTGAGGAGCATACGGATCCACGATTAATTCCTGGACAGCGTCCATGTAGAGACAGCTGAGGTAGCTGTCCCAGTACACAGGACTACTGACACACCATTGGTGGAGGAGGAGATGGTTCATGGTGGACACTGGCAGCTGGTTACTTCTGGCAGCAGGCAGTTCTCCACCCCTGCTCCAAACCCTCCCGCCATGGTAATAGGTAACTGTTCTGCTCTTCTTGATACAGGAAAGAAGGAATCACCCGCTACAGTAGAGGAGGAGAAGCCTCGTACCTCTAAGGCTGGGAGGTACGCTACCACCACTGCGAATAGGAAATATAGGGTAGTGGTGGTTGGAGACTCTCTTCTGAGGAGGACGGAGGCACCCATCTGTCACCCTGACAATTCATCTCGAGAGGTATGTTGCCTGCCGGGGGCCCATATCCGAGATGTTACGGAGGCATTGTCGAGGATTATCCAGCCCTCTGACTACTACCCCATGCTACTCATCCATGTGGGCACAAATGATACTGCGAGATGTGACACTGAGCAGATCAAGAATGACTACAGGGCTCTGGGAGTTTGGAGCGCAGGTGGTATGCTCTTCCATCATTCCTGTCAATGGTAGGGGCCCGGACAGAGACAGGTGCATCGTGGAGGTGAATGCCTGGCTGCAAAGATGGTGTTGCCAGGAGGACTTTGGCTTCCTCGACCACGGGATGCTATTACAGGAAGGACTGCTAGGTAGAGATGGGGAAAGACCCTATTTTGACACAGACTGGCTAACCTAGTGAGGAGGGCTTTAAACTAGGTTCGACGGGGACAGGTGAGCAAAGCCCACAGGTAAGTGGAGAAAGGTCGGAAATAGGAGGGAGCGTGGGCTATAATGACAGAGAGAAAGGAGGGTCAGGGCAAAGCTGGGAGGCAAGATCAAATCAGGATCTTAGATGCCTATATACAAATGCGAGAAGTATGGGTAGTAAGCAGGAAGAACTGGAAGTGCTAATAAATAAGTACAACTATGACACTGTTGAAATCACCGAAACTTGGTGCGATAATACACGATTGGAATGTTGGTGTGGATGGGTACAGCTTGCTCAGGAAGGATAGACAAGGGAAAAAGGGAGGAGGTGTTGCCTTGTATATTAAAAATGTACACACTTGGACTGAGGTGGAGACGGAAGTGTTGAGAGTCTCTGGGTTAGGCTAAAAGGGGTAAAAAAACAAGGGTGATGTCATGCTAGGGGTCTACTACAGGCCACCTAACCAGGTGGATGAGGCTTTTTTTAAGCAACTAACAAAATCATCCAAAGCCCAAGATCTGGTGGTGATGGGGGACTTCAACTATCCAGATATATGTTGGGAAAATAACACAGCAGGGCACAGACTATCCAATAAGTTCTTGGACTACATTGCAGACAACTTTTTATTTCAGAAGGTTGAAAAAGCTACTGGGGGGTAGGGGGGGTAGCTGTTCTAGATTTGATTTTAACAAATAGGGAGGAACTCGTTGAGAATTTGAAAGTGGAAGGTAGCTTGGGTGAAAGTGATAATGAAATCATAGAGTTCACAATTCTAAGGAAGGATAGAAGGGAGTACAGCAAAATAGAGACAATGGATTTCAGGAAGGCGGATTTTGGTAAGCTCAGAGAGCGGATAGGTAAGGTCCCATGGGAATCAAGACTGAGGGGAAAAACAACTGAGGAGAGTTGGCAGTTTTTCAAAGGGACACTATTAAGAGCCCAAAAGCAAGCTATTCCGCTGGGTAGGAAAGAGAGAAAATGTGGCAAAAGACCACGTTGGCTTAACCACGAGATCTTGCATGATCTAAAAAATAAAAAGGAGTCATATAAAAAATGGAAACTAGGACAAATTACAAAGGATGAATATAGGCAAACAGCACAGGAATGCAGGGGCAAGATTAGAAAGGCAAAGGCACAAAATGAGCTCAAACTAACTACGGGAAAAAAGGGAAACAAGATGACTTTTTATCAATACATTAGAAGCAAGAGGAAGACCAAAGACAGGATAGGCTCACTGCTCAGTGAGGAGGAAGAAACAGTTACAGGAAACTTGGAAATGGGAGAGATGCTTAATGACTACTTTGTTTCGGTCTTCACCGAGAAGTCTGAAGGAATGCCTAACATTGAATGCTAAAGGGAAGGGGGTAGGTTTAGAAGAGGAGAAAATAAAAAAAGAACAAGTTAAAAATCTCTTAGAAAAGTTAGATGCCTGCAAGTCACCAGGGCCTGATGAAATACATCCTAGAATATTCAAGGAGCTAATAGAGGAGGTATCTGAGCCTCTAGCTATTTGGGGCAGGGACATGCCTTTATATGTTTATACAGCACCGAGCACAATGGAGCCCTTTTTCTGATAGGACCTCTGCATTCTACAGAAATACGATTGTTATTAAATTATGAGTATTGTTGATGCAAGCTCACGCATTTTCCTTATATACTTCAGAGTATGTGGGCGGATTGGTTCAGTGATGTACTGGAGAGGACCTTGGGACCACCTGGGAACCACTTATTAAAATACCATCACCAAACGGAAGTGAGGATTGGCGAGATTTCCATGCAGTTAATCTCCTTGAGTAGCGAGCAGATCTTTGCTCTGCAAGTGAGAGATTAATATAATGAGTGCTGCAGTAGCTCGCACGAAGTCTTGGCATCACACTGAACACCTGTGCAAACTCCTTCACGTCTCCCAAACAGTGCTGAACCAAGCTCCTACTGTATGTGATCTGCCTGGGGATATAGACACCAAGCTAAACCAGGTTGTAATACTTGAAAGGTTCAAGTTCTCTTGAAGAGGGAGGCTAAAATAGAAATACAAATCTTTATTAGTTATTACTCCGGAAAGGTTTTGGTACAAAGCAGCACTATAGCTAATGGAACTGAGCTCGCACCTCAGAAAAAAAAGCTGCAAATATTTGCTCAATTACTAAATGAAATTCCCTTCTACTGTGTTCACCCCCACCCGCCAATAGTAGAATCTGAATATACTAGCAAGTGACTTTACTGGCAAGAATATTTATGGGAGGTGAAGAGTTACCATGAAGCTCTCATTGGAGGGAATCAGAATATCTACAGTGTCATAGTGACTCAGCACTTTATATAGCAATCTGCATAAAGAGCATTTGAAGAGATTATTAAAATGCTTCTTCTTTGGTTCTCTGATCTCTGGTCTTATTTGCATTTTGAAAGGGTAAAGATTTGACAGAGACTCTTGCAATGATGTGGCTCTAACATGTAGACATGACCACAGATTGGTCCTCTGATAACATTGCCTCCAACCCCACCAAATACAAAATAGAAGCCTTCCATTTCTGAAAGAAAATTGCTCTATAAATGTATACTTTTATAATTCAAGAGGTCTGTTTGTTTAAGAGTACACGGTTGTGATATTGTTGGTGGCCATATTCATCTCAGATTCAGTCCTTTAATGTGTCTTTGCATTTTGGTGCCCTGGAAGTGTATTCTTTAAGAAATTGAGCAGAATTAAGCATAGGGTTCAAGGTGAGGGTGTACTATTGATTTTTACACAGGCACACTGTTCTATTTTCAGTATTATTTTTTATCTCAGTGCAACCTAACATCTTGGGTTGTTTTTACCACCACACTGCATTGAACAGTTGTTTTCATTGATCTGTTAACAGTATGCCTAGATATTTTTTTCTCTGTGGTTACAGGTAATTTAGAACCCACCATTGTGTGTCAGTAGTTCACATTGTCCTGTCCTTTCCATTTATTTACACTGAAGCTTATCTGCCATACTGTTGCCCAGTTGCTTAACTAAGCTATGCCTTCCTGTAGTTCCCCCTCAATCGTCTCTAACCTGAAAAATATCTGATACTTAGTGAAAGGCAAAAGCAGTCCAGTGGATAGGACAATGGATTGAGAGTGTCAGGAAGCCTGGGCTCCATGTCTGGTTTTGTCACTGACCCGCTGTGTATGTTCTTGAGTAAGTCACATTACCTCCATGTTTTGGTTTCCTCTCCCACCCTTTGGGTCTGTGTTGCCTATTGCGATTATCATCTCTTCAGAGAATGGACTCTGACTATGTGTTTGTAGCAATATCTGGTCCTTTAGATGTGTAAATGTCTCCAGTCACCAGTAAGCCCTCTTCCCCCCCCCACACACACACACTTCATCTCTCTCCCCATTTTTGGCTTCTCTTCCTCAGGTCCATGGTAATGTGCTGTTGCACACATGTGCTAACAATGATCTGGCATATTTTCCACTTCAGTACCATGACTCCACCAATTTGGGGCAAACAATGGAGGTACATCTTAAGAGGACCAAAATATTCTTTTGCTTACGAACCTGGGTGCATGTTTGTTTGCCTAATTACATACCCCTTCTCGAGGTCCTTGTGAGTTTTTTTATATATAATAATATATGGAGATATACCTATCTCATAGAACTGGAAGGGACCCTGAAAGGTCATCGAGTCCAGCCCCCCGCCTTCACTAGCAGGACCAAATACTGATTTTGCCCCAGATCCCTAAGTGGCCCCATCCAGGATTAAACTCACAACCCTGGGTTTAAGCAGGCCAATGCTCAAACCAGTGAGCTATCCCTCCCCATTTTCGAGATGGTAATAGAAGGGACAGGAGGTAATAGAAGGGACAGGAGGAATAGAAGGGACAGCAGCTGTCACCTATTTAAAGACAAACAGATTTGCATATTATGAGGTATTTATTCATACTGCCCAAAGTGTAGAAATTAGCTCTTAAAACCCCCGTGCTTACTGCTTGTTCTGTGCTGACCCAGACAAAGGAAAAACCTGTATGGTAGATGTAAATGAACAGGCCAATATTTTGTGTTACTGAATGTTCAACAGTTACTGCAACAGAAGAATACCTAAGTACACATTTGGTATGAATTTCTAACCATGCAGCCCCTGTTCATCCTGTTCCATGCTGTGCCACATGCAATCTCTAATGTATTCTGTTTACAGAGGAAAAAAACAAAAAAATTAGGCTCAGATCATCATGATACCACAAGATTGTCTATCTTTTAGATTGCAAGCTCTTTGGACTGTCATTTACTTTGTACAGCACCAAACACAAAGAGCTGTAGGAGCTAAATCAGAATGATGCTCATGTGAGCAGGGCCGGCTCCAGGCACCAGTCCACCAAGCTTGTGCTTGGGGCGGCACATGGAGGGGGGCGGCGCGGTGCTCCGGCTCCGGCCGCCGGGGGAGAGCGGAGCCCTGGCCGGGCTCACCACCCTCCCCCCGGCACTCTGGCCGCCGAGGGAGAGCGGCCCGCGGCCGGGCTTGGCACCCTCCCCTTGGGAGGCAAAAAAGCCAGAGCCGGCCCTGCATGTGAGCCATAAAAGAGGGGAACTGTTTTGAAGGGTGGCGGGATTAACAACCAGGATCACTGGTGCTGTCATACCCCCTGACTTGAAGTAGTAATAGCAAACACCAAATACTTGGTTTCCATCATCAGCACCCCCACTATAAAAATTGTTTCAGTACCCCTAGCCAGGATTTAAGAGCTCCACTGTATGTGTGGAGTTAAAGTGGCATACACTGGCATACTGGAATAATAGTGGCATACATAAAGTGGCATACTGGAATAATAGAGTGGCGAATCAGATCCTTAAGTTACAATTAGCATGCTGTCAGTGAATTCAAAATATATGCTGCTGGCACAATGTGCAGATCAACACCAACGATCCTATGCTTATATTGCCAAAATCTTTCAAATTGCCTATTTGATACCAATCTGCAAGCAAACATTTATAACAAGTCTATGGAGGTGCCTACCATGCATGATTTTCACTGGAGTCAGTTGGAATTCACGATACTGACCACCTCTAGGAATCTGACTGTAGGAGTACATGGGCAGGGTCTAGACACTATAATGGGTAACACATTCCCTGGGCAGCAATTGGTGGTTTCTTTTTAATTTCTACCCTGTTCTCGTCAGTGACTGGCTGGCAGTTAGATGTTAGAGTCTTGTAGTATTCTCTGTCTGCCTCTGTGCTGTCTTACTGATTATGAATGCTGTACTCCATCAAACAAATGTGCTTCTGGATGAAAAGATATTTGGGGAAGGTAAATCTCCAAAGGTAGATCTACATAGTAGAGCCATTGCTCTTGTGCCTGCCCTCCAGCTGTTGCTATTTGCTGTGTGTGGCAGCAAGGAAAACATGCACAGTCTGCCATTGGGGTGCCAGTGACACGGGAGGAGTATTTTCTTAACAGAATCAGTGGCTCTGCATGGTGCAAGCCACTTACAATTACAGAACACCATAGCCTGGCTGGACGCTGACAGGTGAGTCAGTGATGAGAAGGCCTGCAAATATAGTATACTGAATGTGCTTGTGCTGCTGATGGGGGAAAACTATTATAAACTGCTCAAGTCACCTAGGAAGTGCTACCAGCTGTGCACAGTTTATGTAGACGTGCCTAATCACAGTTTCCAGAGCACACTCCTGGCCATATTCACACCCTGATTTATGCACACTTCACTCCATTTGCATTCCTAATGATTCCATTCTACTTTAAATGCACAACGGACCTTACTACATGCCTCTCCATATAATCAGTTAACTTAGGGAGCACTTTTTGTATTAATGAATTATTGCTTGCAGAAACAATACGCAACAGAACACTTCATGTGTGGAGGAGGAGGAATGATCTTATGGTTAAGGCATAAATCTGATAGTCCCACATCCTGTTCCCAGTGCTGTCACAGATTTCCTTTGTGCCCTTGGGAAGTCACGTCTTAGAGTATGTCTACATTGTGTTTTAAAGTCCATGGCAATGAATCTCAGAGCATAGGTCTATAGACTTAGGTGCTAAAAACAACGGTGTGGACATTTGGGCTTGGGAGTGGGCACAGTAGCGCAAACCCCAATCTGTAGCCTTGTTGCTGCAGATTTTAAAATGCAGTGTAGATGTGCCATTAACCTCTTGTTGCTTCATTATCCTTAATATACTGATAGGGACAATACTTGTTTTGAGGCTTGATATATTAATTGTTGGGAAGCAAGTTGAGATGCTTAGATGGAAGGCTTTATGTAAATACAAAATATTATTTGCATTTGCAGTAGCTTGTCCAGTGCACTCAGTCTCCATACAGAAAACATAGGAATTTTCTTAAAAAGAAGGAATAATTTCCAAAACCCAGGCCATAATAATTCAGAAGTACAGTGACAACCTGACATAAATAATATTCAGTGACTAGCAAAGAGGGATGGTCAAGTACTAATGATCTTTTAAAGGTCAACCCAAACTACTGGAAACCCCCAAAGAGATCTCTTACTGAAGGTTAAGTGTATAGAGTAATGTTTACTTGATTCTGCTACATTTTATTATTAAAAATCTCAGGATATCCAATATACACAAGGGGTTTTTTTTTAAACCCTTTTTTTTTTTACTTGGATTTTAATTTAAATCCATTTGCTACATTTTTCTCCTATCTAAATGTATATGGTATCAAGTAAATGACATGGTGTTACACATAACAAGACTAATAATATAACTCTTTTTCAAAAAAGCTACTAGACCTTAACCTTTTCTTCCATGTCACACTTTGCACAGCTCTGAGCCGTGTTGTGATAATTGGGCCTACAAATGTATCCCAATTGTGAGTTTAACTGTAAAAAGTGTGTGTAAATTCACAGGAAGAGGTGCAAGAAAAAACAGACAGAGAAACTGGATAAATCTAAACCAAAATGTCCATGTTGATATAATCCAAGGACTATTGGATTTATGCTTGTTAAAAACAGATGATGTGGAGCCGGAAGTTAATGAATCAAAATTGATGTGTTGGTATTAGGCCTAATTAGTGGACAAAATAAAGAGGGGATGGGCTATTCCATCCACCACTCATAATTCATCCTCAACTGAACATGTGAATTGGCCTGTGTTCCTGATCAGAGAGGACCATGAATGTGCTCTATGTCCATTAGCAAACAGTGATATAATTGATACCAAGAGAGAGCCCGGACGCTAGAGAATGTTACTGTATACTGAAAATTGAAATACCATGCCGAGTAAGGAAGGGGAATCTCTCAGCAATGGAATGAGTGCATCTTAGATATTGTTGGAGAGGCACATTGCTATGCTAGAGTCGGTGCACTCATCTCCTGCATTTGGACAGCCTGTGGGACTCATGTTCAGCTTCTTTCTCAGTCTGCAGTGTTCTTTCAGTGCACCTCAAAAGAAGAGGAGGAAAGTCCCATTCAAGCTTTAAGGGCTTTAAAGTCTTAAACACTTTCTGATTTCAGTTTTGTTTCACTGTCCAAGGAGTGTGTCTGTGGGTGGGGGAAGGGGGAGATGTGAAGAACTAGGGTAGCTGATATGAAACAGCAGTTGGCTAACAGCCACATAAAAGCGGCGGGTGGGGGGAACCTTTTACTTTTAGGCCTTGCAGGAGTACCAGTTTCAGTTATGGCATCACACTTTCCCTTTGTAGTGTATGTAAATTGTATCTATTATGGCATATTTTCTACATACTGCCCCTTTAAATAGAAAAATGAATCTCTTGCTGTTGCGGAGATAGCTGCTATTAGTATGTTCAGTTGCAGCGTATGCCATGTGAGCAGGTCACAGTCCCTCCAGGAGACCTTGCCCTTGTTCTTTGGTTTTGTTAACCTCTTAAAATACAAGCCATTTAGGCAAAGATTATAGGGTGCTGCTTCTCTGTGGAATAGATGTAAAATCACTTCAAACACCCTGTACCATCTTCTGTTTTAACATTCCTGGAGAGGCAGTGTCAAAAGATCACTAAAAAGATTACAAAAGATCACTAGCAGATGTTCTGCTTCCCTAAATTACACATGGTTTTATGATAGGAGTGTTTGACAAATAGATTGGAATTTCAACTGCAGCGAGTTTAAAACAATAGCAAAGAGAGATGTATTTTAAAATACGCTGCTATCTGTTTAGTATACTATGGCAGGAGAAGAGTCCAGTGTGTATGTTCTTAGCATTCATAGTTATACACTCGGGAATCAAGGGAGTGTTTCACTAACTTAAATATAGTGCATGCTAACAGATTTCTAGATGCTAACTCCTGATCCTCAGTGCTTTGTATCCTGTGTCCAGAACTGAGAAAGTTTTTGTTCTGTTTAGGGTTTTTTTTTTTTTCCTTTCTGGTTTTCTTCTTTTTTAATTCAAGGTCATATATCACACCTCAGTACCTATGTGCCTTTGTAGGAAAAAGTACCTAGAAACTAGAGTTTTTTAGGGGAGAGTGAGTTGGATTGTGAGTTCTTTGGATCAGGAATGTTGTTTTTCATTGAATATAGTTTAAAGTGTTATAAATCTCTGTACACGGTTAGTCCTACAAAAATGACAGGACAATAATTTCTCAGTCACGCTAACCCTAAAATATTGAACATTCACCAAAATAAGCTAAACCCAGAAAGTTTCAAATGGCAACAAGGCCCCAGCCCGAAATGAAGACCCCAAATTGTCATAAAGAAGCCAACAAAACACCTCTCTAAGAAACTCTGCAAAATGAAGCAAATAGAAAGTTTATAACTTGAAAAGGAGAACAGTAATGGACTCAAATGTCTATTCATGAGTAGAACAGTGCTTCAAATCACACCAAAGGTTTTGTCCATGGTTTCAAGTTCTGAGCTAACATCTGTTATGAACTTGAAACCACAGACAAACTTCTTGGTGAGGTTTGAAGGACTGCCAGAGCCTTTGTTGGAATTGGGGTATGATCTCTGGTAAGCTTATTAGCAGGGATGAAAATAAGGTAAGTTACTTACCAGTACGGGGGCCCGGTTCCAGGCCCCTGGAAGGGGCAGGACCTTGGGCAGAAGGGGCGGGGCTGGGGGTCAGCCTCACCCAGCCAGCCCTTCCACGCTTCCCGGCTTGTGCCGCCCGGAACTCCGGCCACTGCCGCGATAACGGTGGTGGTGGCTGGGAGCCCTGGACCCTTTTAAATTGCTGGGCCCCAGAGCAGCTGCCCCTTTTGCCCCCCATCGGTGGCCCTGGGGGGGAGGGACAAAAGGGGAAATGATGTTAAAGCACTGCCATGGCAGTGATTTAACGTTGGCTGTAAATGGTTCAGAACCAGTACTCCATACCAGCCTGTTCTGACCAACTTTCACCTCTGCTTATTAGCATATGTGAAGGTTCTTTTATTGTTTTTAATATATTTCCATTGTAATGCTTTCACCTTAACAATAATTGTACTTGCTTGGAAAGGGCTGTGTGGTAACTTTTACCTGTGGGCAATTATACTGTTTATAGCCTCTAAGGAGAAAGCTAAGCAGGCCTGTTTAGCCAGATCCCAAATCAGATTCACAGTTGGGAGAGTGAGATCCGGGGGGAGTGTCACCCAGACTGCCTTTGACAGCAGTAGAGCAACTGCAAGCTCTCTATTGGCTGGCTTCCGGGTCCTCATCAAAGCATTCAGGATGACCTTTGTCCACAAGGAGAGGCATCTTAACAGCATGACAGGCAGCATTGTCTTATGGACTGAACTCGAGCAAGAGATTAATCCTGACTCCAGCACTGATTCTCTCAGTGGCCTTTGTCAAGGCACATAGAGCAAAACGTTCATACTCATGTGCCTAAAGTTTGGATTTTAATTCCTAAGGTGCAGGTTTAGAAGGTGTTTAACGTTTGGAGCCCGCATTTTAAAATGTTTGGCTTTAGTTTTTCTGTGCCACAAGTCTCCACTTCTGTGAAATGCAAATTAATTACTCTTATCTACCATACTGAGAGGTTGTGACAAATAAGCAGGTGGTGGCTTTTACATGCTATAAATTCTAAAACTCATCAGAATCTCCAACAAACCCTCCAAGAGTCTGGTATTTTAGGGGTGTCCAGACATAGTTTATTTGGACAGTTCTTCCATTGCAAAAAAGCAACCTATGTCTCCCAGAAACAATCTGCCCCAACAATGTCAGCATTGGAAACTATGCATAAAACCTAACAACAAGCCCCAACAATCAGTGGGGTACCACTTCTCCTACAGCAGGAAGCTAGGGATGTGTGGGGGGGGGGGCGGTGAGACAGGGGATGGGACCTAAAGATCACCAAACTTATATTTTACATACATTATAATTTGTACAATAGTTATATCCTAGACGGTATGCTAGACACTGTCCAGGCACAGGATAGTCCTAAAGAACTCACAGTCTAAGACAACAAACAACAAATAGCTAAAAGTTGGTAAGAAGGGATAAAACCTGCAGGCAACATTCTCTCCCACCTCTAAATCTATTTATCTACCATCTATTGCGAACTTGACTTAATTCTTGTAGGTCTTACAGTAGAAATGGGTCTTGAGGAAAGATATAAAGAGGAGAGCAGCTTTACAGACCAGTTCAGAGAGGTTGTTCCATGTGGGCCTCATGACATGAAAAAAGCACAAAGACCGTGTGGGATACAGGTATCTGAGGGTGGCAGCATTGGTTGAATAGAGGAAAGAGGGCTGGGGAACCAATAAGAGACCAGAGAGGAAAAGTGCAGAGAGACAGAATTCTGAAGGGCCAATTAAGTTCAAGAAGGGTTTCAGTAGGCTTCCCCCTCCATACCCCATAGCACCTCTACTTTTAGAACCGAGCATGTCCACATACGATGAGAACAATTATTCAGTGTTAGACTCTGAAGAGGCCAAAAAGACTTGAAATCAAGAGGCCTTATTCTCCCCTTCCTTCCACAGGATACCAGTTATTTCCATTGAGTTAAACAGGATGGGATGGGGTGGGAAAATAGTGTCCTAGGAGACTCTGAGCCTCAATTTCTTTGCTTATCTGGGAAAGAAGAGGGAAAGTTTCTCTGTGGGCAGCTTTTCCTCATGTTAATTTGCTATTTGGATACTTTGGTAGCAACAGCAACATGATCCTTACTCTTGCTTGTGATTATACTATCAAATTCTGAAACTCTAAGTCCCTTTTCAGGACCTGAAGAAAAGCTCTGTGTAGCTCAAAGACTTGTCTCTTTCACCAGCAGAAGTTGGTCCAGTAAAAGCAACTTCCACATGAGGAGTGATTGAAAGGATTGGGACTTAATTCTGAAATTCAGATATTTCCATTGTGGCTATAGATAGATTGAGTGGAGTAGTGAGCTCAGGCCATTTGCTTCTCTTGTTGCTTGTGGTTTTCAATAGTTATAGAGTAGGTGTATTAACACCAGGACACCAGCATTCCTGTGGCTTTAAAGTAGTTCAGTGAAATGAAACCATGAATGATAGTTATAGTCCTGCTGTGTTAATATCATCTGCACACCATTCCTGCTGTTCCTTGGACCTACAGACTTTAATGAGATCATTTCTAACAACAAAGTATGGTTTGAAATTCTCCTTTAACAGGCAAGTGAGATGTGGAGTAGGAGGCTACAGAAACTCATTTTAATGATACTAATTCCCTAACAGGATTAATGGAGTCAAGACTCACAGCAACTCTCCTCCCAACTATTTGTACCCTGTTAGTGGTAACTTATGGAAATATGGGGAAAACAAATTTTGACAACACAAAAGTCAAATTTGCAAAAAGTTGCATGGATGGATAGGCACAGAGCAGGGGTCCAGCTGATGACAGTCATGTCTGAGATCTTTTACACTGGTCATTGTGAGATGGTAGGTTGAGTATATGGTGTGATCTCATCTAAGGCTGGGAAGTTCACAGAGGCCTGTTCGGTTTTCAGCACTCCATTGTATTCTAATTCTGCCCTGATTTCAATGAGTTGGCATAAAGATGCAAATCAGGGTAGAATTAGGGCCAGATTGCCACAAAGACTATGCCTAGGACAGTAACGTACATAGCCAACCTCCAAGTGCTGCTGTAACACCACCCTCACACAATCAGTTCCAGTCACAGATCAATCCACCAATCAGGAAGGCTGCTGGCAGACTACACGTCCAGAAACTGTCAGCTACTTCATCACTGTTGCCTGAAGGTTGACCATGATTTATGTCTTTGGAGAGAACAGTGTACACTGAATAGTTTCTGCATAATTACCCTACCACTGCATATTCGGCTGGAGGTTTAGTGTACTATTTGAGGGATGGTGCAGGGTTAGTGGATTGATGGAGAACAATCATAACAGGCTCTGTTGACCACAGTTCAAAAACCACTGTTGTAAGGAATGCTATAATCTCTTCCTTTAAACGGAAACTGTAGCAAAAAGAATAACTGAATAGCAATTTATATTTCCCTTTAACACACGTTTTATGAATCTGTATCTTAAACATCGCTGGCAGGTACCTTTACTGATATTATTTTTTATTATCACAACTATGTAAAGTTGTATGTAACAGAACTCAGTCCAGTCTAGGTCAGGAGAGCATGCTGGAATAGAAAAGGAAACTTTGTCCTCTGGATATATAAGACAGCTCATTTTTCAGGTGCATCTGCTACAATTTTCATTTTACTTAGAAATAGTAACTTTTTCCCCCTCACATGGTCTGTTTAAGCAATGTCAAGAATTCAATTATACATCAATTTTTAATCACTGCCTAGCCATGATATAGACCAATGATAAATCCATTAATTTAAGAAAGGAGTTATGAAGTGCCTTTGGAGTCTGAATTTGGTCCATAAGAACCTATTTCGATCAATGCCTTTCTTGTCACATTTCCCATGTTTTACTAAAATCAATCTCCTTGAATCTTTGTCGCCACTTTTACTTTGAAAATGATGTACTATAAATGCTGCCCGCTGTTGGAAATATAATTTCCTTGGTGCTGCATTAGCTCATATGTTTTGGGAGTGCCCCTGAATCAAGAATTTCTGGTATGAGGTGAGTCAATGGTCCAATTTGATATTGGATGCTAAAGTTGGAGCTCTCCCCGTTAAGTTTTTTGTTCTTGGATATATTCCTGGTAATAAGGTGGCGTGGTTTCAATGTGCAACTTTGGGAGCTAAAAAATAAATCCTGTAAAAATGGAAAAGTCAATCTCCACCAAATGTTTCTGCCTGGCTTAGTGATATGGCTGACCTCACAGCTAATAACCGACTAGCATTCTGCAGCAGGGGAATGCCAGTACAATTCAAAGCAATTTGTTCTGGACTTTTTAGAGGTCTATGATTAATGTAGACCCTGAAAATTAATCTATCACTTCCCCTCCCTTCATCCTAACCCTCTTTACTTACTTAGTGTATTGTGATGAATTTGGTATTTTGTTATATTTGTTGTGTTTGGAAAAAATTTAAAAAAAACGTCAATGATGCTGCAAAAAGAGAAAAAAAAAGAAGACTGACATTGACAATATCTTCACAGCTTATCTCAATGTTTTCAAGTTCAAAGCTGCCAAATCATTTCCTCTGAATCTTTTCCTTAATAAAATGGCTATCCCGCCTGGATTTATACTTTACTCTTGTATACCAATAACATTTTAAAGCAGCAACTCTTCAATGTACAGTCAGCAGGAAATGCATCCTAGGAGGAGATTGTTCTATTTTTCTGCCAATGACAACTTATACAGTACTCATTTTTGTTTTGGAACAAGGCAGGGAACAAATATTTGCTTCTGTATTAATAAATGTTGTGTACAATATAAATTGTAATTTATGTTCCATCTATGTCCTAGTCTCATTTCTTAGGTTTAATAGCTGTGGTGGAGCCCATCCAGTTTATTTTAAGAAAGTCACAACAAAAGTCATGATATGGTATTTTCATTCTTTACATTATTTACAGCAACTCCATGGGATTCCTTATAATACCCCTTTCTTGAATTCAACAAAAAAAGTCTTTCCCATTATAAATCAGTTGTCAATTCTGTTCAAAGTTACACATAGTTAATCCTAAAAAATGCAGACTAGCTGAACTATGTAAGCAACATCATTAAAGCAAAATATGGTATGTCTCAGTACAGTCCTTTCTGTCTCAGGTATATAGGCAAAGACAACCCCATTTTTTCCCCAGCAAATTTCAGAAGTATCAAAGAGTTTCAATTATATTTTCATCCTCATTTTATTTTGATCCAGGTCATACTCCTCTTTGCAGTCTGTCTTGGAGAAAGCAAGGAGTTACCCACACAGATTACAGACTAGGCACACCTATACTTTGATGATGGTGTGATGATTTGGGAATCTGTTGTACAACTTGTGAATTCCGATTGGAATTATTATGAAACACTGCTGTATAATGAATGCCTCTGTGTATGTGTATACATAGGGTGACCAGATGTCCCGTTTTTAAAGGGACAGTCCCATATTTTAACCGTCCTGCAGATGTCCTGACTTTTTCTTAATAAATGGGCAAGTTGTCCCATATTTTGTCTCCCCACCACCAATACTGGCAGGTACTGCTTCTGGCCGTATCCCTGCTCGCCAGCCAGCCACCCATCAGCGGTGAGTCCGGGGGGGGGGAGGGGGGGAATCCAGTGGCTGACCATGGGGGTGGGTGTGCAAGGCTGGTGGTGGGGCAAAGATGCAGCACTAAGGGCTGACCGCTGCCCCTGCTGCTTCATCAGTGCAGCCTCCACTGCGTGCCAGCTCTCAGCGAGCAGGGCCCTGTCCCATTTCTGGCCGGCGCTGGCTGCGCATTGCACGCTGTGGTGGCTGGCGAGTGCGGGCAGGCACCAGGCAGCGGCCAGTTATGCGTTTCCTCTGCTGCCCACCCATCAGCCCTTTATGTGCTCCCCCTCTCACTGTCCTCTCCCTGCTTTGCCCCTTCACCTCCACCCCCAGCCTCGCTGCTCCTCCATATCCCCCTCGGTGGGATGCAGGCTTCTTCCTTCCCCAACTGCCTCTGGCTGGGCCCTGGCCAGGAGGAGCCGAGCCCAGCCTGTGCCAAAGCTCTGCACAGCGCTGCATGGGGAAGCCTCTACGCCCCTCAGCTAAGCTCTGGAGTGGAGTGGAGTGGAGTGGAGTGAGGAGGCTGGAACGAGGGGATGGGAGGGAAGGGAACAATTTCCAGCCAGTTCCCACCCCAAACCTGTAGGCTCCACAGCAGCCCCAGGGCAGGGGCTTAGCACCCTCTTCACCAACCTCATCCCACCCTGACTCTTGCCCCCAGGGAGCGCGGTGCTGCTCAGTCCCTAGGCACCCTCCCCTCCTGAGCCACCTCTCTGGCCAGGTTTGCCGAAGCCCCTGCAGTCAGGGTTTCTGGGCCCTAGTGCACATGCTTCCTTAGAGCTTAACCCCTTCCTGCCTGTGCTGTAGCTGGAGGTGGCTGAGTGATGTTGGTGGCCAGCGGCCTGAAGACGTTAGGTGCCTTTCGACACTGTGCGGGCAGGAAGGGACAAGCTGATTCCAGCCACATGGGGGGGGGCAGGAAGGGAGGGGAGAAGAGATGAGCTCTGCAAAGAAACAGGCCAGGTCATCCCTTCCCCCTCCCCCTCAGCTAGAAGCAGCTCCCCCCCCTCCCCCCCCCCCCCCCGCACAGTGCCAAAAAGCTGCTGCTGGCCACATTCTGGTGTGAACCCTGGCAGAAATCTGGGGGGGGAGGGCATGTGACCCTGCATGCCCTCTCCCCCCACGTTGCCTCAGGAAGACATGGCACCAGGTACCAGGAGAGGCTGGTCAGTCCTGGGTGCCCAGCCAAGCTTGGAGGGTGGAGAGCACTGGGCAGGGAGGATCAGGTAGGTTGATCACCCCCCCCATGTGAGAGAGGTGTATTGGAGGGTGTGTAGAGAGGATAGGGGTGTGTGTGTCATCCCTCCCCCTGTGAACCCTAAAACCTTAAAGATAAGAAAGTAAATAAAAAGAATCCAACTACGCAGTATTTCTTTTTAACAGGGACTCAGTCAACTTGATGTTAATTTGAACATTTGTACTGCATAGTTCTGATCGATTGCCATTGAACTCGCTTGAATATGAGTAATTTTACCAGGTGTCCCGTATTCAGCATAGGGAAATATGGTCACCTTATGTATACACCATGAACTAGCAAGGCTGTGTCACATCCTCCAAGAACTGATACAATGGTAAGGATCTTAACTTTAACAACTGTGCTGTGATCAACAATAGTTATGCTAAAAAGAGTAGCTGCATACTTGGAAAACTAGTTTTATCTTACCCCTTTGAGGGAGGAGGGAATGTAGCAGGAGAGGAAATGTACCAGGACAGGAACAAAAGATACCAAATGACCAGGCAGGCATTTAGGTAGTCACACGGAGGAATCTGGCGGGGAAGAACCAGACAGGAAGAGTGTGCTTTGGGCAGGGTAGAGCAAGGTCACAGATGAGCACAGTTAGTATAAGAATTTAGACAAGGGAGAGTAAAAATGACTGATGTTCTCCGCCCTCCTCTCTGAAGGATGATTGCAGATGTACACTGGTTGCCATGAAAATCTTTAGTTTTGACTGAGTTTGCCCTTGATTTACTGACACACAGTCAGTTGGAGAAGTATGTGGGAAAGACAGCCTGTTTCACAAACATTTTAAGTAGTGCTCCACGCTTGCTTTTTCTCCACATTCTCCCCTTCATCCCCAGGAACAGTATTCTGCATCCCCTAGGTGTGTCAAAATTGCAGTGTAACAGATAGGAACTAGAGCAGGCCTGACAAAATAATCCACCCTGAGAGCTGTGAGTGTTAAAAGGAGAGAAACGATTGTAAAAGGAGAGAAACGATTGTAAAAGGAGAGAAACGATTGTAAAAGGAGAGAAACGATTAATGCAGGTATTTACAATAAGTCTGTGGCTTAAGGTTTCAGTGAATAAAGAAATAAACTAAGGCTTTGTTTACACTAGCACTTTTGTCTGCAAAACTTTTGTCAGTCAGGAGTGTGGGGAAAAAAAAAACCACACACCCAGTGTGGCGCAACTGTAGTGGTACAGCTGTGCCATTGTAAAGTCCATAGTGTACACATAGCCTAAATCAATATTTTAAAATTGGAGGAGTTTGTGCTCTCAAGTTCATTATATACAAGTTTCTGGCTGGGGTGGCCTGATGAGAGGCACAACATTTTTGCAAGGGCCCCAAGGGAGAGTCAGTCATACTGCCTTATTGGACATTCTTGTACAATGCAAATAATAGTGAAGAAAACAAAGATGAATCTCAAATCATTTTCTTTAAACTCTCAGAGCAATGATACCCAACAATACTATTGTATATCCAAGAGAAGGTTAAGAACGGTTGGGCTTTTCTGCCTGTTTGAGCTGAGAACAAAACAATAACAAATTCTGAAATTTTTGAAATAAAAGAAGGAAATTGAAGTCCCCAAACCAAACCCCTTCAGTTTTCTGAGAGGGCAGCACAGAATGAACTGTTAGAGCACACAATGTCTCCCAACCACCACATACTGAATATGTCATTTCTTGACTGAGAGTGAACAGTCCCAAAAGAACACTTCACATTTTGAATTATTGTCTTCATTAATTTTAATTGGACTTGCTTTAGGCTGATGAGAAAACGGTTTTAAAAAACAAACCGCAAATTATATACTTGACAACATGACTTCCTGCTCCAGTTTCTCTAATTCTCAATGTATTTTCGATCAAAACAGTGCACACTAGTTTGTGGGGGCCCAATCCTACTCCCACTGAAATCAGTGGAAGCAGTAGCATTGGAGAATGTTCATTCACAGAAACATTGTTGTACAGATAAACCATGAAATGTCTTAGGCCAATTTCTGGCTCTTTGAAGCTATTCCTGTTAACACTACAGAACAAATGAAATTAAAGAGACTCCACCACTTTTTTGAGACAATGATAAATGTAGGGCTAATATAGCAGATAAAGAAAGGTATGAAAGTATTAGCTGGAGACCAGGATTGAGGTAAGTTAGCAGTGTGACAACATTTGCCTACATTATGCCTTACTCAAATGCAGAAGAATTTGCCTTTTAAAAGAAAGACATAGGTTTTGGAGTTATTTACATGGGATAAGTTTGTTTTTTGTTGGCAGTGAAATTAATAAGGGATGAGTGAGATTCCTGGACCATTTCCAGCTTCTGAATCTATTTGAAATGTAGCTCCAACAGATCACATTGCAATAGCCTAATCTTGAAGTGACAAGTTCATGAAAATCCACCCCATCTGTCATCCATCAAAGCTAAAGCCACCTTTGTCTGGCCAGGCATAGGCATTATAAATTTGGTGACACACTGCCCTTACAACAGGAAGAGATGGCAGAGATTAAGAGTATCTCCCAGCATCATCTCTGTCTTCTCCAGAATGAGCCTCAGCCAGTTTACTCTCATCCAACCTCCCTCTCTCAGCTACTAAATCACCAGAAGTGGAAACATGAAGCTGAGGGTTATCTGCATACCGAAAACAATGCAGCCCAACCTCTTCACTAGCTTCCTTAATGGTCCCATATACACATGGGAAATAAGAATGCTCTTTGACTTGACAAGCAATTGCCCTATACAATTTTGGGGATCTCATAATGAAAAGTGTTACTATGGGGAGGAGGGGATTTAGCTGCACAACTTCAATTGATGTAATACTCTCTGACTTGTATATTTGATTGCAGAGCAAGACTGAAAAACCTGGAAAATACATGGCAAAATTCAGAATCCCAGATTCCTCAAATTTGTGTACATTAGCATACAATGTCTTGCATGCAGCTCTCTCATTATCCTAGCACCAGGCTATGTCTAATCACTAGCACAGTCACTAATTATGGATGCCATTGTCTTATAATTTCCCAGGTGATAGAACTGAACTGATGGATAACTCAGAAAGATGAACTTGTAGTCTTAGTAGAGATTTGAGAAAAACATTTGACTCACAATACATAGGAAATCAGACATAGTTCAATTTAAAGCTATGCTTGAGAAGCAACAGTGATTCATAGGAGTTTTGATTGTATCTACTGAATTTCCATCAAAGCTATCCATGTACTCACTTGCTGTGTCTGGATATCTGCAACCATTAAGAAGCTAGTATGCTCTATGCATTTTGTGTGTTTGAACCACATTCCGCAAGATAGATCCCCTCTATAGCTGGTCAAAAAGTGTAGATTTATTTGAATTCCCCCCCCCCAAAATAAAATAAAAAAAATAAAGTTTTTAGCCAGTCTATAAGCTGGTTGGGGGAGGGGGAGGGGCAATAGTCAAAAATGGTTTTCTTAAGAATGTTCAACCATATCTGATCAGATGGTAAAGATCAGTACTTGCTCCAATACCAGGTCCAGCAAACCTGTCTGAACCCAAACCTGTACTACAAGTTCCCAGTAAGGATGAACCATGAGAAAATATGGTTCATTTGAGCCGGCACCTTTTTGAATGTCAGAAGCTGTGAAATGGTTTGATTTTAAAAAAAATATTGCTGACCCATTTCATTTAGAAGGGTTTGTACAGCTCTAGCCTCTGATAAATACGCAATCTTTTATGCTTGTAGTGACTATCTGCACAAAGGAAAGAAATAGGTGAAAGTATATGCTGTTTCAGAGGCATTGTATTTGAAACATTCATTATGTGGGTACTCCCTAAGCATCTAACAAGACTTGGAAAATGCTTCTTCAATGATTTCCCTAAGGAGTGCTGTTTACTGGTTGGTGCTTGAGTCAGTGATTCTTGCAGGAAAATATTTTTCTAATAAAATTGCAGTCATCTAATTTCATTGCTGCTTATACGATCCCCAGACAAAGTATCTCTTTTAGTCTTCTATACTTTCTTTCTCTTTCAGCACATTGGCTACATCACAGTTCCTTGTACTAATTTGGCTATGCTTAGCACACATCTATTAAAACCATGAGTGCCTCTCCCTTCCTCCCCCTGACCTAACCCATGCACTCTTGAATACAGTACTGATATCTCACTAAAGGACCACTGAAGGGTTACCAGCCTACCTCCCTAGTTGTTAAGGTCACAGTTTTGTCTCCTTGCTACATAAAAAGTAGGTCCACCTAAAGGAATGACTGTGATAGTCACTTTTTTTTTGGGGGGGGGGGGCGGGGGGGAGAGGCAGGGGTGGACAACTGCTGCACCTTGTCCTTGGATTCCTGCTTTCTTCAAATTTTTTAAACTGTAACTAAGTCATCCAGTTTTCCTTGATCTTTGAAGCAACATAAGAAGTGAATCCACGGCACCCAGAATAAAGGGTATTAGCCAACTTCCTCAATATTTTTTCTGTCTACATAGTTCCTTGAATTATCTGCCTACAACTGCTGAGCACATTTAGTAACTAGACTAAACAGTTAGATTCAATACAACAAGAATAGAACATAGTGACATTCACTGTCCCACCTGTCACTTTTGTCTCACACTTCTCTCTAGGATGCCCCCACCCCCCTCTCTCTCGCCTCAGAGAAACTTTTCTTTTCCTAAATATCAGTGAGCTTTAATCTCAGCCCTGAGAATCATCCCTAATTACAAATTCCTACTTTTAAAACACTGTCTTATATTACTCTGTACAGAATAAATTAATGAAATCACACTGTTTTGAACATGTTAGTTTAAAACCTCCAGGTATTTTTTTTTCTTTTTTCCTCCTGCCTTTGCCTTTTTCTCAGCCCATTCAGCTCTGCCCAGCCCAGCCTAACCTTTTCCCAGCAGTGTGGTGCAATTTACCCTTTTAAAGGAAGAACAGTTTTTTTCATCAGTTTCACCTGGGAAAATCCCCACACACATGCATCTGATCAGGTTTTAACAGTAATTAAACAAATTGACAGCAGGTTTAACATATCTTTCAGTCCTGAGTGAAGAAAACATTTGGTTACTGCAGACAAACCCTAAATTCTTTTGAATCAAAGTTCCTCTGAATAAAATCTTCTTTAAAAGTAGATGAAGTTAAAATGCTGTAAAGATAATGTGAAAAAAATCAAGCAAGAGAATGTCACTCAGGCACATTCTCTGTAATTTCTTACCCTGCTGTTAATGCAGCAGTCAAAAGATTAACAAGCTGAAATAGTTTGAATTGTGTGTATTCAGCTATGATGTTTTTTTAAAGCTGCAATAAGGCTCAAAATGTGCCTACTTACAACTTAACTGCTCAAAGTTTTGAGGGCAGATCTGAGCATTTGACCAATACTGTAAATATTTGCAGGATCAAACCCTAAATTATCCTAATCTGAAAGAGAGACAGCTTTTGGAGTGTTGTGTAAAATGATGTCAGATAGTGACTGTGTGAGCCTGGGGAAACCTATTGTTGGAGTGGACACAAACAGTGAATCTCAAATTATTTTTTACAAGTCAAACTAAAATAGGATAGCTTTTGTGTAGGGGTAGTTTCCTCTTGTTTTCTGGTATTTGACTTCCTCTGCAGCTTTAAAAATAGAATATTTCCTTTTGATGAATGAGTTTGTGTTGTAACATGTTTTTAGATTTGAACTCAGATATGGTTCTGCTGACTAACTCTTTAATAGCAGGTATCCCTACAACCAGAAAAGTAATGTAGCCAGTGTGTTTCACAAATAATACATGTAAAAACATAAGCAAAATGCCCCTCAGGTCTTGCCAGCTCAGACTCCAGTTTCCCTTATATTTCATACTGAAAACCATTAACTGTTACGGGTAGATCTGCAAAGTCGTCTGAATACATACACTATACGTGTGTGGATGCTGAAAGATACACACATAAAGAAGGATATTACTGACAGTCACCAGGATTGGAAGCCCAGATCCACTAAGGGCCTTAGGTATTGCAATGCTAAGCATAGCAGCGCCTAACTTTTAAGCACCAGGTCAAGCAGCTTAGATGCCTGATTAGTTTCTTGCAGGAATGCTTTAGGCACCTGCCTCATTCCACAAAAAACAGCTGGCACAGGAGGAGGAGCCCACTGATTAAAGCACTTACCTGGGATGTGGGAGAGCCAGGTTCAAGTCTCTCCTTCTCCTGACAGGGAGAAAGGATTTGAAGAGGGGATCTCCCACTGTCCCATTGCAGATAAAGAGGCATTTGGGGAAAGAGTGGGAATCACACTATAGCCTGGTGGTTAAGGCATCCCTGTGGAAGACCTAGGGTCCAGTCTCCCTGTTCTAATAACTCTTTAATTATTTAGCCACAGTTGAATAGCATCAACAGGAGAGACTGAGGTACCATCCTCCCCACATAAGATTATCCTATAGCTTAGTGGTTTGAGCTCTTGCCTGAGTGGTAGGAGATGTCTATTCTAATCCTCTCTCTTC
Source organism: Trachemys scripta elegans (assembly GCF_013100865.1). NCBI lineage: Eukaryota > Metazoa > Chordata > Testudines > Emydidae > Trachemys > Trachemys scripta. The sequence continues at coordinate 28,910,182 of NC_048302.1, read as the reverse complement.
CTCAGGCAGAGGGAATATTTGAACCTGGGTCTCCCTCATCCCAGGTGAGTGCTCTAACCACTGTGCTAAAAGTTATAAGGTGGACACCAGAACTACCAGCTATCATCAGATTTTGGATAGGACCCTATCCAATAGGCAGCATCTGAGCATGCCTACTGGATCTGGCCCCCGTATTTGAGAGGCATTTGTCCGCTTATTTTCCCCTAGCTTCTGAATTGCTCTGGGGATTAGATGGGAGAGAGGCATCCAGACGCCTGGAGGGAGGCAGCAGTGTGCATGCCCAGAGGCAGGAACATAGATGCCTAGGGAACTTTTACCCTTAAAAGTTAGGTGGTGAGTGAGTTTAGGTGCCTACAAGGTTTGGCAGGAGTTTTGTGGATCACAGTGGAGCCTAAAACTGGGATTTAGGTGCCTAAACCCAAGATTTTGCTGCCTAAATGTGGAGATTAGGCACTTAAATATCTTTACGGATCAGGGCTGGGAAGACCAAAGGGAACATGATCCCAATGGCAGAAGAAAAGCAATTTCAATGGATGGAGCAGAAGAGTGAGTATCAACAACAGAGGTTGGTGGCTGTGGGGATTGGGGAATTCCATTGAGTGTTCACTATACTTTGAGTATAAACAACACATTGTTTTCTTATTATAACCTCTTTCTCAATTTGCTCCTGTACAACATTTGTAAAACTGTACTCTTCCATGTGTACTTTATATTTGTTCTGAATAAGATAAACACATGAAATCATTAAGCTTGGTACTGGTAGGGATGTGTAAAATCAGATGCTGATCCTTCCATGGATTTTTATGGTATTACTGAATTTTACTAGTGCTAATGATGTAAAATTCTTCAGTCCTCCAGCAGATAGGACAATGATCAGTTCAGTTCTTGTATTTATGAACCAAAGCAGATTAGAAATTGCAAAGTGCTGATCTAGACAAAACAAGGATATTGCACCACTGAAGCAAAGAAAGATATTTTCATTATTTTTAAAAATGCTTTTCAGATTATTTTTTCCCCTCTAGATTACTTTGTAATTTATTCCTTTTCTCTTGGAACCATTCTATTTCTGTCTCTTTTCCTCTTCTCATGCATCACATCTGTAGATGAGGTGCTACAAGGCTTCTATTTTCCTGTCTTTCTATATGGTTTTTATCCCGTTATCCTTGATATCCTATATATATATCTCAGATATCATCCTATCTCTATGCCATAGGACAGGCCAAGTTGGAAAATCAAATATTAGTGTTTCTCTCCCAAGCTCTGCCCCCAGATCAGACTGGGTCCATAAACCAAGCACTATCATTGAGAGTTAATGCCCATATACAAGTATGGGGGCAGTTTTTCCCCCTCTTAGACCTATTTTTTCATAATCTCTGTGGACTCAGGTGAACATTACTGCATCCGTTTACACTTAGGGCTAGATTCACAATGGGCGGGGGATTAGGCAGCAACTGCCCCTTTAAGGAGCCTAAGGCCAACATTTAGACACCAATGGCAATCACAAAACCATTGCTCAGCTGCCACCTAATTCTGTCCCCACCTAAGTTCCCTCAGTTGCCTAAGTTTCTGCTGGTAGGCCTGCACACAACCAGCTAAGTCCTGAAACTGCTGAATAGCTCAGCACCTAACTCACACCTACACCCAACAGGATTCACAGACTGGGCATTCCCCATCAATCTTGTCTGTGAGGGAGCTTACCTCCCCCCCCCCCCAACAGTCAATGAGGACATACTGCCCTAACTCCCATTTATACCCAATACCCTGGGGATTAGAGTACTCACCTGAGATGTGGCAGACCCAGGTTCAAATTCCTACTCTGCTTGATTTAGAGCAGGTACTTGAACTCAGGTGTTTCATTTTCCAGGTAAGTGCCTTAGCCAATGGGCTATAAAGTCACTAGCTCTGTCTCTCTAGCCTACTGAGTTATTTAATACAAAGTGGAACAGCTTCAATAGTCAAGACTGAGAGATACCCATCCAGAATAGCCAGCCCAGTAATTAGTCCCTGTTGGTGAATCCAGCCCTTTGAAGCAACCACAGAGCTAGAGACTTATTTTTTTAATGGGAGTTGAGAATCTAGAATGGAGGTTCTCAGTCTCAGGGTTGTGACTGCGAGGGAGGCCAGGAACAGATCTTAGGGAGTTGGAGGCCCACCTGTTCTTCCCATATTGATAAAAGGGAGGAGTTCCCAGCTAAATGTGAATTCTGGGCTGATCTGGGTAGAGAAATGGTATGTGATGCTGTAATTAAAAGGGCAAGCAAGAACCTTAGTTGTATAAGTAGGGAGCTGACATTACCTATGTACTCTTGATTTGTGAGACCATTACTAGAATAGTGTATCCAGTCCTGGTGTCCACACTTCAAAAAGGATGTTGAAAAATTGGAAAGAATTCAGAAAAGAGTTAGAAGAATGATTCTAGGGATAGAAAACATGCTTTATAGTTAAAGAAGCTCACTATAGTGAGTGAACAAGTTCAATCTATTTAGTTTAGCCAAGAGAAAGTTATGAGGTGATTTGATCATAATTCTACAGGTACCTACATGGGGAAGAGATTTCTAATAGTAGGCAACTCTTTAATCTAACAGAAAAATGTGTAATGAGATCCAGTGAATGAAAGCTGAGGCAAGACAAATTCAGGCAACAAAAATAAAGCAACATTTTTTTTTAATCAATGAGAGAAATTAACCATTGGAGCAATTTACCTAGGCATGTGGTAGATTCTCCATCAAATGAAGACTTTAAATCAAGACAGGATATCTTTCTGAAAGATATGCTATAATGCAACCGGCAGTTATAGACTTGATGTAGAAGTTAGTGGATGAGGGTTTATGGTCCGTGTTATGTGGAGATCAGACAGATTATCATAATGGTTCCTTCTGGCCTTAAAATATAAATCTATGAATGGAAAAGGGGGTTAAGGTATGGAAAAGGATGGGAACCTGTATTCAAGAGCAAAATATGGCAGCCTCCAAAAATTGTGCCAGTGAGCTAGCCCAATTTGATTACTGGTTTGCTCAAGGAAATCTCAGAAATCTCATATACATGTGATATGGTCAGAAAACATCAGTGATCCTGGTAACTAGTAAAGATGAGAGAAGCCCTTTAGGTTTGGTTTCACTCAAATGTATACCCAGACCTTTTGTACGTAACAAAATTAAGTTGTAAACTTCACAAAAACTAGCTTTGCCCAGAAGTAATTCTCTTTGGGATAATTACTTAACAATAGTCTTTACCCAATGTTTGTGTGATATATTTAGAGTTGTCAGATAGGTTTATGTTGAGGCAATTTTGGGCAAGCCAGATACCTGACATACTGAGGTAGCAGTCTTGTCCAAACTTGTATCAACATCACCCAACAATCTGCACTCTGTTTTACACTTATAAATACTTAAATAATATGCTTGTCTGCTAGCTAATACACAGGGCACTGAGGTTCTTTCTGGCCTCTGGCACAAAGGGGCTGGAAAACTGGTGGATTTCTGCAACTGGGAATTGTGCCAATATGCTACAGAATCAGCACAGCCAGCTCTATGCAACTGTCTTCCCAGCTTCTGGTATAGGGAGTGATGCTGGGGGCATTCCCAGGAAAAAGGGCCATGACCAGAACGCTGTTGTGCTCCAGCTAGGGGACCACTCCCTGGCAGAAGATACTGGGCATAGTTGAAGATTGAGCCCCTTAACTTTCAGAATGGCCTGACTTTTGAGAACTTTATTTTGCACCTTACTGTTACATTAATGCTAGTGAGTGTGTGTGGGTGTGTGCGCTCACATGTGTGCATCATGGGAGGGAAGAGGGTTGCATCTAATATACAGCATAAAGATCCTCCATAGCACAAATGAATGGTCAAACATCTGAATCTTTTTTTGATTAATTAAAAAAAAAGTTGCTAGAGATAAAATATTTAAATCAGTAATATTTGGGGAAAAATAAAAAGTTACTCTAACCTCTAAGACCAGTATTTCAGGTAACAAACCCACATCAACTTTAGGGAAAGATGCTGATACTGTAACTAAATCTAATTAAGAAGGTGAGAAATTACAATCATTATGAAATGAGACAAAAAAAATCTCCATCTCTAACATAAAGATCAGTTATGATGTAATTACAGAAGAGTATTCAAGGACTCTAGTCAAGTTTGAAGTTCATTAGGGATTGAGATAATGATCTTTTGAAGAAGCAATTTGTCAAATTTGTCACATTACTATTAGGGCTGTCAATTAATTGCAATTAACTCACACGATTAACTCAAAAAAATTAATCGCGATTAATCGCAGTTTTAATCGCACTGTTAAACAATAGAATACCAATTGAAATTTAATAAATATTTGTGGATGTTTTTTCTACATTTTCAAATATGTTGATTTCAATTACAACACAGAATACGAAGTGTACTGTGCTCACTTGATATTAACATTTTTATTACAAATATTTGCACTGTAAACATGATAAATAAAAGAAAGTATTTTTCAATTCACCTCATACAAGTACTATAGTGCAATCTTTATTGTGAAAGTGCAATTTACAAGTGTAGATTTTTTTTGATTACATAACTGCACTCAAAAACAAAACAATGTAAAACTTTAGAGCCTAAAAGTCCACTTAGTCCTACTTCTTGTTCAGCCAATCACTAAGACAAACAAGTTTGTTTACATTTACAGGAGATAATGCTGCCCTCTTCTTATTTACATGACCAGAAAGTGAGAACAGGCATTCACATGGCACTTTTGTAGCTGGCATTGTAAGGTACTTACATGCCAGTTATGCTAAACATTCATATGCCCCTTTATGCTTCGGCCACCATTCCAGAGGACATGCTTCTACACTGATGATGCTCTTTAAAAAAATGCATTTAATTAAATTTGTGACTGAACTCCTCAGGGGGAGAGGTCTCCTGCTCTGTTTTACCTACATTCGGCTACATATTTCATGTTATAGCCATTTCGGATGATAACCCAGCACATATTTGTTTATTTTATGAACACTTTCACAGCAGATTAGACAAAACGCAAAGAAGGTACCAATGTGAGACTTCTAACGATAGCTACAGCACTCGACCCAAGGTTTAAGAATCTGAAGTGCCTTCCAAAATTTGAGAGGGACGAGGTGTGGAGCATGGTTTCAGAAGTCTTAAACAAGCAACACTCCAATGTGGAAACTACAGAACCCGAACCACCAAAAAAGAAAATCAATCTTCTGCTGGTGTCATCTGACTTAGATGATGAAAATGAACATGCATCAGTCCGCACTGCTTTGAATAGTTATCGAGCAAAACCCATTAACAGTATGGACGCTTGTCCCCTGGAATGGTGGTTGAAACATGAAGGGACATATGAATCTTTACCACATCTGGCATGTAAATATCTTGCAACACTGGCTACAACAGTGCCAGGCGTAGGCCTGTTCTCATTTTCAGGTGACATTGTAAAGAAGAAGTGGGCAACATTATATCCCCAAATGTAAACAAACTTGTTTGTCTGAGCAATTGGCTGAACAAGAAGTAGGACTGAGTGGACTTGTAGGCTTGAAAGTTTTACATTGTTTTATTTTTGAATGCAGTTTTTTTGTACATAATTCTATATTTGTAAGTTCAACTTTCATGATAGAGATTGCACTATAATACTTGTGAATAGAAAATATTATTTATTTCGGATTTTACAGTGCAAATACTTGTAATCAAAAATAAATATAAGGTGAGTGCTGTACACTTTGTATTCTGTTGTAATTGAAATCAATATATTTGAAAATGTAGAAAACATAAGAACATAAGAATTGCCGTACTGGGTCAGACTAAAGGTCCATCTAGCCCAGTATCCTGTCTACTGACAGTGGCCAATGCCAGGTGCCCCAGAGGGAGTGAACCTAACAGGTAATGATCAAGTGATCTCTCTCCTGCCATCTATCTCCACCGTCTGACAAACAGAGGCTAGGGACACCATTCCTTACCCATCCTGGCTAATAGCCATTAATGGACTTAACCTCCATGAATTTATCCAGTTCTCTTTTAAACCCTGTTATAGTCCTAGCCTTCACAACCTCCTCAGGTAAGGAGTTCCACAAGTTGACTGTGTGCTGTGTGAAGAAGAACTTCCTTTTATTTGTTTTAAACCTGCTGCCTATTAATTTCATTTGGTGTCCCCTAGTTCTTGTATTATGGGAATAAGTAAATAATTTTTCCTTATTCACTTTCTCCACATCACTCATGATTTTATATACCTCTATCATATCCCCCCTTAGTCTCCTCTTTTCCAAGCTGAAAAGTCCTAGCCTCTTTAATCTCTCCTCATATGGGACCCGTTCCAAACCCCTAATCATTTTAGTTGCCCTTCTCTAAACCTTTTCTAGTGCCAGTATATCTTTTTTGAGATGAGTAGACCACATCTGTATGCAGTATTCAAGATGTGGGCGTACCATCGATTTGTATAAGGGCAATAAGATATTCTCCATCTTATTCTCTATCCCCTTTTTAATGATTCCTAACATCCTGTTTGCTTTTTTGGCAGCCTCTGCACACCATGTGGACATCTTCAGAGAACTATCCATGATGACTCCAAGATATTTTCCTGATTAGTTGTAGCTAAATTAGCCCCCATCATATTGTATGTATAGTTGGGGTTATTTTTTCCAATGTGCATTACTTTACATTTATCCACATTAAATTTCATTTGCCATTTTGTTGCCCAATCACTTAGTTTTGTGAGATCTTTTTGAAGTTCTTCACAGTCTGCTTTGGTCTTAACTATCTTGAACAGTTTAGTATCATCTGCAAACTTTGCCACCTCACTGTTTACCCCTTTCTGCAGATCATTTATGAATAAATTGAATAGGATTGGTCCTAGGACTGACCCTTGGGGAACACCACTGGTTACCCCTCTCCATTCTGAAAATTTACCATTTATTCCTACCCTTCAAAGAACTCTAATAGATTAGTAAGACATGATTTCCCTTTACAGAAACCATGTTGACTTTTGCCCAACAATTTGTTCTTCTAGATGTCTGACAATTTTATTCTTTACTATTGTTTCAACTAATTTGCCTGGTACTGACGTTAGACTTATCGGTCTGTAATTGCTGGGATCACCTCTAAAGCTCTTTTTAAATATTGGCGTTACATTAGCTATCTTCCAGTCATTGGGTACGGAAGCCGATTTAAAGGAGAGGTTACAAACCATAGTTAATTTTTCCACAATTTCACATTTGAGTTCTTTCAGAACTCTTGGGTGAATGCCATCTGGTCCCTGTGACTTGTTACTGTTATGTGTCGCAGCCCTATGCTCTGTCATGGCGTCTGGATGGCCAATTGTCGGTCAGAGGGTCACATCGGTGCCGTGTGCAGCGCCTTGGTGTCGTGTGCAACACATTGGGGCTGTGTGATCATTCTCGATCCTTCTGCCTGGTCAATTGTAGGTCACATTGGTACCGTGTGATACAATTCCAGCGTGCAGTGTGCATAAGCTTAGCGTGCCGGGTGCAGTATCTGTTTATGTAGAGGGCACCAGCTCGGAGCCTGGTTGGTGTAGGAGCGGGGAATCAATTAGATGCTAGCACGAGCAAGGGTCTTCGAATAAAACTATGTTCCTCGCCTAAATCAGCAGGAGTGTCCGCGTGTTAGCTGGAAGGCCTGATCACCCTTTCAGCCAGGATCTCCTCCGGATTTAGCCGGCTCGTGTCATGTCATCTCGGGTTACATCTCATCATGTCCCTGGTATCTGTACTGCTGGTCAGCTGCGCCTGGAGTGTGCTATGTACATATTAATTTTTGTAGATATACTGTTTGTTAGCCCTTTTTTCTTTATTACTTGGTACCAAATCTCATGTGTAGTGTATAGAGGACAAATTGTTACAGTTTACTCAGTTTTGTATGTTTGTTCTGATTTGTCAGTAAATAGTTGGTTGTAAATTATCTAATTCCTTGTTGTTAAGTGTACATAGACTGTTTTATATTATTGCTCTGGTGATATTTTCAGTTGGTTACTTGTTCCTATTTCAATTGAATTTGTACTGTTAGTTGGTAAAGATGCTCCTCCCCAGCCCAAGTTGTGATTCATCCCCCATTAATAAACGGCCACCTGTTTTGAATTACAATCTGCCTCTGTCTCAATTTTCCTCTTCCACTCGAATCCTCATTCGAACCTGTATTTGTCTGGGACATTACGTTTATTAATTAATTCCAAAACCTCCTCTAGTGACACCTCAATCTGTGACCATTCCTCAGATTTGTCACCTACAAAGTACGGCTCAGGTTTGGGAATCTCCTTAACATCTTCAGCCATGAAGACTGAAGCAAAGAATTTATTTAGTTTCTCAGCAATGACTTTATCATATTTAAGTGCTCCTTTTATATCTCGATCGTTCAGGGGCCCCACTGGTTGTTTAGCAGGCTTCCTGTTTCTGATGTACTTAAAAAACATTTTGTTATTACCTTTTGAGTTTTTGGCTAGCTGTTTCTCAAAGTCCTTTTTTTATTATATTTTTACACTTAATTTGGCAGTGTTTATGCTCCTTTCTATTTACCTCACTAGGATTTGACTTCCGCTTTTTAAAAGATGCCTTTTTATCTCTCACTGCTTCTTTTACATGGTTGTTAAGCCACGATTGCTCTTTTTTAGTTCTTTTACTGTGTTTTTTAATTTGGGGTATACGTTTAAGTTGGGTCTCTATTATGGTGTCTTTGAAAAGTGTCCATGCAGCTTGCAGGGATTTCACTCTAGTCACTGTACCTTTTAATTTCTGTTTAACTAACCTCATCATTTTTGCATAGTTCCCCTTTCTGAAATTAAATGCCACAGTGTTGTGCTGTTGAGGTGTTCTTCCCACCACAGGAATGTTAAATGTTATTATATTATGGTCACTATTTCCAAGCGATCCTGTTAAGTTACTTCTTGGACCAGATCCTGCGCTCCACTCAGGACTAAATCAAGAATTACCTCTCCCCTTGTAGGTTCCTGTACCAGCTGCTCCAAGAAGCAGTCATTTAAAGTATCGAGAAATTTTGTCTCTGCATTTCATCCTGAGGTAACATGTAATCTGTCAATATGGGGATAATTGAAGTCCCCCACTATTATTGAGTTATTTATTTTGATAGCCTCTCTAATCTCCCTTAGCATTTCATCATCACTATCACTGTCCTGATCAGGTGGTCGATAATAGAACCCTACTGTTATATTCTTATTAGAGCATGGAATTACTATCCATAGAGATTCTATGGAACATGTGGATTCATTTAAGATTTTTACTTCATTTGATTCTACATTTTCTTTCACATATAGTGTCACCCCCGCATGACCTGTTCGGTCCTTCCAATATATTTTGTACCCCGGAATGATTGTGTCCTAGTGATTGTCCCAACTCCACCAGGTTTCTGTGATGCCTATTATATCAATATCCTCCTTTAACACAAGGCACTCTAGTTCACCCATCTTATTATTTAGACTTCTAGCATTTGTGTACAAGCACTTTAAAAACTTGTCACTGTTTATTTGTCTGCCCTTTTCTGATGTGGCAGATTCTTTTTTATGTAAATATTTCTTGTCTGATCTGGCCCATTCTTTATTCTCTTCTATCCTCTCCTCCTGAATAAAACCTAGAGAATTGCTATTCTAACCTCTCCTCTAAGAGAAGTCTCTGTCCGATCCATGTGATCCTCTGCAGCAATCGGCTTTTCCCCATCTTTTAGTTTAAAAACTGCTCTGCAACCTTTTTAATATATTAAGTGCCAGCAGTCTGGATTCACTTTGGTTTAGGTGGAGCCCATCCTTCCTGTATAGGCTCCCCCTATCCCAAAAGTTTCCCCAGTTCCTAATAAATCTAAACCCCTCCTCTCTACACCACTGGCCAAGGCCAGCTCTAGGCACCAGCAAAACAAGCTGGTGCTTGGGGCGGCACATTTTTAGGGGCAGCATTCTGGCGCGGGCCATGGCGCCCCTAAAAATGTGCCTAGGCTGCCCTAACTCACCTCTGCTGCTGCCGCTTGTGTGCCGCTGCTCACCCTCCCTCCCAGGCTTTCAAACCCAGGAGGGAGGAGGAGATCCCAAGCGGCTGCGGCCCGCGAAACAGCTGATTCATGCACCGCGGGCGCTAAGGATCTCCTCTTCCCTCCCGGGTTTGAGAGCCTGGGAGGGAGGAGGAGCAGCGGCGCGCGAATCATCTGTTTCGCGTGCCGTGGCCGCTCGGGATCTCCCCCTCCCTCCCAGGTTTGAGAGCCTGGGAGGGTGGGGGAGACCCCGAGTGGCCGCGGCGCACGTGCTGCTTCTCCCTCTCCCTCCCTCCCTCGCCTGGGGGAGGAGGCAGGGCTGGGGATTTGGGGAAGGGGCAGAGTTGAGGCGGGGCCGGGGGTGGGGTAAGAAAAAAATGGGGGGCGGCCAAAATTGTTTTTGCTTGGGGTGGCAAAAATCCTAGAGCCAACCCTGCCATTGGCTCATCCACGCATTGAGACTCTGAAGCTCTGCCTGTCTACCTGGCCCTGCGCGTGGAACTGGAAGCATTTCTGAGAATGCTACCATAGAGGTCCTGGATTTCAGTTTCTTTTCTAGCAGCCTAAATTTGGGCTCCAGAACGTCTCTCCTACCCTTCCCTATGTCATTGGTACCTACACGTACCACAACCACCAGCTCCTCCCCAGCACTACACATAAGTCTATCTAAATGCCTCAAGAGATCCGCAACCTTCGCACCAGGCAGGCAAGTCACCAGGGCCGGCTCCAGGGTTTTGGCCACCCCAAGCAGCCAAAACAAAAAAAAAGCCGTGATCGCAATCGCGATCTGCGGCGGCAATTCGGTGGGAGGTCCTTTGCTCGCAGCGGGAGTGAGGGACCTACCACAGAATTGCCGCCGAATACCCCTCTCCGGAGCGGCCGCCCCAAGCACCTGCTTGCCAGGCTGGTGCCTGGAGCCGGCCCTGTAAGTCACCCTATGGTACGGTTCTCCCGGTCATCACAAACCCAGCTATCTGTGTTTCTAATGTAAGTTGGCCACTTCTGTTCAACTGATATATAAATGTTTGACAGGAGGAGCCACAAAACATGCAGTAACTATTGTTTGCAGTAGCGTGATTCTCAACCATGTATACAGGAAGAAACATAAGAATTGTACAAGCTCCTAAAGCGCGCACGTGTGTGTGTGTGTGTATATGTATATATATATATATATATGTATATATGTGTATATATATATATAAAATGAACGTGCATATTAAAAGTCACTTCACCAGCAATAGTATGAAAAACACCCTAATATGTACCCCCTCATAAACAATTGGTTGATTTAATAACAAACATAAGTGTGCATGATGGATAAACATGATTTTTTACAACAATTGATTTGCAGAGGAAAAGACACGCTATCTGGTCACCCTAGCTGTTAAGTGTGAAAAATTGGGACAGGGGGTGGGGGGTAACAGGACCCTATATAGGAAAAAGCCCCAAATATCGGGACTGTCTCTATAAAATTGGGATATCTGGTCACCCTAATAACAGCACCCACTATATAACAGATGTTGCCCTTTAGCTATGGTAGATGCTTGGCACAACACAATATTTATGTTTTATCTCTGCATGTATACATTTTAGCTGTAGCTCTAAGATAAAGCGCTAATATAGCGTGGGATTTTGTTTCTACTTATAAGTGATTTTATGTTAGCAATCCAATTTCTCCATTATTGTAGCACTTGACTACTAGTTTCTTATAAACAGGAATATTGACATGGACAACAACATTCTTACATTAAGGAAGAGTTCTTAAGTTATAATACATCAAGAAGATAAATTAACCAGTTTTGTCACCATTGAAAAGGAACCACCTGAAGGGATGCCTAATGCTTGCTGAACTCATTTGCACAATTCAACAGAATATGGTGAGAGAGAATGAGAATGAAGGCCAAAAATCACTGCTCTTTGTGACCACTCTTTCAAAACAAACAAAAAAAAGAGCCCTTTTGCAACACAATAAACTGAAACAAAAAAGATTTTTGATGCAACCTTCATATATAGCCTCCTTTTCTATTAGATGCTTCTATTGTCATTGCAACATTGCTGCATTGAGAAGTCAACCTCAAACAACAGTTATGCCAAAAAGGCTGATTATAGTTATTTATGAGCCAAAGCTGATAACTGCTTGAGTAAAAAGCATTATAATTATATTTTCCTTTTATTGGGAAAGTTTCTCTTCAATTCATCTCTGTAAAAACTTCAGATTTTTAAAAAAAAATTACTTTATTTTTTTATCTGCTGAGGAACTTAGGTAAGTTTTTGCGTTGACATTTTGATGGGAAGAGATGCAATCAAATGTCAGGTTGAGTAATGAGCTGTACTGTATCGAGACAAGTATGCTTCCACCTAGTCTAAAAATACTTATACCTCTGGGAAAGGTGCCACATTATTTTTACTACTGGGTATCGCGGTCACTTTAAATCAGGGGTTCTCAAACTGAGGGTCGGGACCCCTCAGGGGTCACAAGGTTATTATATGGGGGGTCACAAGCTGTCAGCCTCCACCCCAACCCCGCTTTGCCTCCAGCATTTATAATGGTGTTAAATATATTTTAAAGTGTTTTTAGTTTATAAGGGAGGGTCACATTCAGAGGCTTGCTATGTGAAAGGGGTCACCAGTAAAAAAATTTGAGAACCACTACTTTAAATACCAGTGTCAAGTAAGGGATCTAAGATCCTTCTGCCAAAAACACATCCCCTCCTATCCAATACACTTTCCTCATTTCTGTATTTCTTTCCATTTGCCCCTCATTTATCCATCTTTTATCCCCAAATCATCTAGTTTTTGCATGTTGCTTACTTCATACCTCCAAACATACTCCCCGTCCTGCTACTCATTCAGCCTATCTACAAAACACTTTTCTCTCTTTCAGTTACTTTCGTGTCCCAAGTTCCCTTATTTTTCTCACAAGCCTCAGTTGCTCCTAGTTTTCCTCCCCTCCCCAATGTCTAATTTCTTTCCTGTCTCAGATGCTCCTGGTTTCTCCCATTCACCTTTCAATTGTCTCCTCACCCCTTGGCTCTTGGTTTCTTCTGCTCCCCAGTGCACATATATCTCAATGTTTTTATATATATGTGTGTGTGTGTGTGTGTATGTTGCCATGATATATATACTCCAAGTTACATAGTCTGAATTTGTGAAGGAGGAAGGATGAAACTTTGCTACTTCTCAGTTTTCATAGTTAAGGTAAAGATTCACCTCCCACTGAAATCAACAGAAGCCTTCCTTTCACTTCAGTAGAAGCTAGATCAAGTTCCAAATGAATTGTTCTTTCACTTTGCAGCTTGTTCACCTGCACATGAACTGCTACCTGTGGGGTATAACAGTAATTATTATCATCAGCTGTTACTGTAGCAACATTAGAGTCTTTTGATTCTGTCTCCTCTTATCTCTGCCATTAGCTCTTTGCTTGCTTAATACACACTTTGCATATATACACATGCACACACACCACCAGCTTATATAGCCTGTATTTTTACATTTATTTATATATAAAGCACCAAATTATTTTCAGAGAGATTTCTCCCCAATAATACTGACATCATATTGATATACAAATGATTAATGACAAGAGCATTTGGGACTGTACATAAAAATAGCATGATGGTTTGCTTGATATCACTTATGATAGGCTCAAACATTGGTCAAAACTGACACAGATACAGAGATGACACAATGTAACCACATAGTTACCATTAGCACAAGTTATTTAATGATAACTGAACAATAGCACAATTGAAAACAATGGTAATTACAAGAAATCAAATCCAATGCAAAATTAATTCTCATAAATGCTATAAAATTCAAATTGATTTTGCAGATTATATTAAATTCAAATTTATTAGAGTCATTAACCTTAGAAAAATAAATGTTTTACTCTGGCAGTAATGTAAGTGGACAATCAGCATAATAGACTAGAAAGAAACAGGCTCAGATAGAATGTAAAAATTCTAAGTGAAGTGGGCAAACATTTTCACACAGAAATGCTGGTTCTGCAAATTAATAGAATATTTTATACACCTTGAGTAATTACATGATAACTCATATCTCTGTTATCTTTTGATCCTCTGTGCATAGAGACACACGATTTAGTGGTCTGAGCACAGGAATGAGATCCAAGGCCTATGTAATAATCTTGGCTTCACATTGACTCCCTCTGTAGTTGCTCATCCCCTCTTCATGGATTGTATCTATAATGCAACTTCAACCACCTTGCGTTTAGCTGTGACACTCTGAGTACCTTTCTCGGACCTGAAGAAGAGCTCTGTGTAAGCTCAAAAGTTTGTCTCTCTCACCAACAGAAGTGGGTCCAATAAAAGATATTACCTCACCCACCTTGTCTCTCGAAGAATGTCAGTTTGTTAGCAGCTGCCAGACTGGCGAGCCAGCTGACTCCCACAGTTTGCCCATTATGGAGTCAAGCAATCCTGGAACCCAGCTGGCCTGGGACCCTGGAAGCCCTGGAGTCCCTGCCCAGGGGCTGCTCTGGACCCATGGACCCTGGAAGCTCAGGCTCCCCAGAAGCCTGCTGGCAGGTTTCTGTTAGAACACCACCGATGAATTGACAAAAGTTTCTCTGACCCTAACTGTTTTTGCAAGACAATTCGGGATTGATGAACCAGCATTTTCTGACAAAGTTGTTTTGGCAGAAAATTTCCAATCGGTCCTAACGCCAGGCGCTGGTATATGTGCCAATTTTCTCCCTTCGGTGAGATTAATTTTCTGTATCATTAATTGATCTCCACATCAGTAATATTTAATGATCCAGGAGTTTTAACTTGACATGCACTTTATGACAGAGATTTCACTTCTGTAGATAGTCAATCAGCAGAACACTGATTATCTTTGTTAAAGTGGCATGACTCATTTTTCAAGTAATTTCTCTGTGGTGTTCTTCTTTGCTCTTTCTTTGATGATAAAGTACATTCTGTGCCTGAGAAAGTGTGATATGACTTTGGGATCTATGGACATAAATTTTCATGGGATCACTGATGCACTTGAGTGTACCAGGCCAATTTGGCATTTCTGAACGGAATGCAAGATAAGCACTCTATCTTCAGTGCAGCTTCAGACGAAAAAGAAGAACGAGCAAAACTTCAGATAAACTCGGCCTTAGATCTATGAAGAATTACTTTTCAACATGTCATACGGAGGAAATGAAATTCTATAGAAACAAAAAATCCTCATCTCATAGGATTGTCTGAATTGGCCTGTTAAATAGTATTAATTGTCATTGTTGTTGTTTATTTTTTAAAAATTAACTAGAAAAGTATTGAAAAATTCCCTGCTCCAGTTATCTTACCAGTAGCTCTGAGTCAAATCCCATCCAATTATGAAAGGCAATTATTTCCTCCACTGCAGTTAGAAATCAACAAAAGAAATCAAGATGGTCAAATGATATTCGCAAATTGTTTATTTTAAATGTTTTACTTTTGCATATGGATTATACATGAAACATGCTTTTCATTATTTCCTCTGCTTTAGCAAGGAAGACAGAGTAACTCCAGAGAGTGATGGTATACAGCTCTGTAAGAACTTGTCTACACTATGGATTTTCTCAATTTCTCCCACTGTTACTCTTACATTAGCTCGACAAACAACGAGACAGATATACAACAAAAGGGGCTCACATGCATGTGTTTAAATTCTGGGATTGTGTACTCCTATTATCCCCCCTGTTCAAATTCAGTTAAATGCAGTGGCCCTATGAAATAGTACAGCAGGTGGGACCAGTGAATTAGAATGTTAGGCAATTGGATAAGCAGAATTGGATGCAAGTGTGCCATATAAACCTCTTGAAACCTAGGAAGGCCCAGGAGGGATTTTTTCATAGATTCTTATCTGCCTGAGCCAGAGTTGGGACCTCAGATTCCCAGGTTCCCTCCACAGAGGCAGCTGAACCCAGACATGTAGGGGAGAACCTTCAGCCAGCACAAAAAGTTCAAGTGCAGCAACTCCATAGTATTTTCACCTCTAGTGGGGCTAACCCACTTAACCTACCACCATTTCCAAATCATGCTGCAGCAGCAGATCAGAGGGACACATTGGCTTCTGCCCAGGAAGATGTGCAAAGTTGTGAAATGGGAACTCCAAGACACACTGGAACTGGGAGTTACCAAGGAGTCCCACAGCGATTGGAGAAGTCCTTTCATGTTGGTACCCAAACTAGATGACACTGCTTGGTTCTGTATTGATTTCAGAAATGTTAACACAATTTTGAAGTTTGATGTGTACCACAATCCCAGAGTGGATGAGCTGCCATATCATTTAGGCAAGCCAAAATACATCATCAAAATACAATCTTACAAAAAGATACTGGCAGATCCATCTTATGCCTGACTCCCACAAGAAGACTGCTTTCTCCACTCTGTAGGGGCTCTGTCAATTCCAAGCTATGCCTTTCCTGGACCTCCCTCCCGCCCCACCCCCCCTTGAATCTTTCAGTGGTTAATGGTCTGCATACGCCCACCACCTGTCCAAATTGCCACAACTTATTTGGATAACATGGTCATTTTACAGCTGCGACTGGGAGACTCACCTAAATCTATTGGTGGCTGTCTTCCAGACCAGTGGCTCTCAGCTTTTCCAGACTACTGTATCCCTTTCAGGAATCTGATTTGTCTTGCGTACTCTCAAGTTTCACCTCAATTCAAATCTACTTGCTTACAAAATCAGACATAAAAATACAAATGTCACAGCACATTATTACTGAAAAATTGCTCACTTTCTCATTTTACCATTTAATTATAAAATAAATCAATTGGAATATAAATATTGTACTTACATTTCGGTGTATAGTATATAGAGCAGTATAAACAAATCTGTCTGTATGAAATTTTAGCTTGTACTGACTTCGCTAGTGCTTTTTCCCTAGCCTGTTGTAAAACTAGGCAAATATCTAGATGAGTTGATGTACCTCCTGGAAGACCTCTGTGTACCCCCAGGGCTATGTGTTCCCCTGAGAGCCACTGTTCCAGACCATAGAATATGCTGGGTTGATGGCAAACTCAGCTAACTGCAAAATAGGAAAGGATGAAGCCACATACCTGGAATACACCCTGAAGAATGGCCAAATCCATCTTCTGGTTGATAGGTGCAGGCATTGAAACCACACTAGCTCAGAACTGATAAAATATATGTATTTCCCCTCCAGAACATAAGGTACACAGAATGTTTGTTTCTGTCTCTTACCTCTCAGAATCACAACAATAGCCTAGGCTGAAGTTGTTTCATTCAGTAAATTACTAAACTGACAGGGAGTGAATTAGCCCAGTATTTCAGTTATTGTACAAACTAAAGAACTTCTCCTACTCCCATTACATAACTTCCATTCATTTTAACAGAGGCAGGATCTGACCTATTTACATCAAGATAACTAAGCAGAAGATAGATTAGAAGTAGAGCTGTTCAGGAATCCTTTGACAATGTTTTTCTGTCAGAAAATACCAATTCATTGAAACTAAAGCTTTTCCTGGAAACTTGTATGTTTTGACAAAATTTTCATTGGGAAGGTTTCTCAGGTCCAGGATGGAATTGACAGACAGACAGAGAAAGAAACAGAGAGAGAGAGAGACACACACACACACAACCAATCCAACCCCACCACAGCCCACTGCTGAAGGAACTCATTTGGGATGTAGGACACCAACATTCAAGTTCCTGCTAGAGCAAGGAATTGAGCCTGGGTCTCCCACATCCCAGGTGAATGCCCTAACAACATGGACATAGCCTCTCTGTTTTTTCATTAAAAATTTGAAAGAACTCTGTTTCTTCCCAATGTGGAATGAAATCTCAACTTTTTTTGCAAAACAGAAATATTATTTTCTGGCCTGGCCTAATTAGAAGCTACCTATACGTTCTAAAGTCAATCATTAAAGAAACAGACCTACATGCATAACAGCAAACTACTCAGACATTTGACCATCTGACACCATCTGAATAGCAACACAGCTCCCTCTTCTCTAATGTAGGGACAGAAAGTCTCAGCCCTGAAAGTGGCTCTTCTGGGAGTGGCCACAATTATTGGCCCCTAGGAGTAAGTAAGTAGAGTGCGTGCAATGTTTGTTTGGCTGGCCATGGGATTTCTCTACAAGCTGCAAATTCTGTCCTGTTTCTTTGTTAAGGTTCAGCAAGATTTCTGGGGCAAATCTTTCAGGATGGGTACTTCTTTTAAGGTCATTGTAGAGGACACCAGACTTGGTAATTGAATTAACTGATAATATATTGAGTGGGTGATTATGGGCTCTAAATCTAGCTTGTCATAACAAGTGGTTCTGTGCTACTCATCTAGTTCTAGAAAGCAACTCTCATAAACCATGCTGTAAATATGTCCCATTAATTATCTATATTTAGTCCACCGAATGTTTAGTAAACAAGCATATTGCATGAAAAAGGATCTTTGTGCCTTTTGCCCAAAAGTTAATCTGTTTCTTTTGCTTATTCCCCATGTGAAGTAAATTAATCCTGCAAATGGTGACATGACATTTGGTTACCACGGAAACTATTGATACTACAAGTAAACTGAAGACAGTAGGACTAATTTTCTGCTGTCACTCCAGTGCAACCCATTTAAATTAATCTGGCTTGCCATCAAGAATGTAGCCTCATGATAGTTAGAGAATAAGCAGCAGAAGCAGATGAAATCTGAAGAAACAAAACTGTCTTCACCCAAATATCTTGAGCAATACAAACAAAGGAGAACTGCAGAAAATTTTTGATATTGAAATAAAATATTTTTCTAAGTAGAATGTCTTTCAAAGTTTTCCAAGTGCATCAGCTGCTGATCAATCTTTTTATGCTAGGAAAGATAATGAAAGTACAATAAAGGTGCATCACAGCTGCATCTAAAATAGATTTTTAATTAAATTTCAGCCCTGTTGTATGAAACAAGCTGTAAATTTTGACCAGTTTGGGGAAACAAACAAACAAAAAAACCACAAGCTTTCCCTCCCTCCCTCCCCCCAAAATGCAGAGGTTTTCATGTACAATAACCAAAAATGCTTCCTAATTATAAGAAAGTGCATGCTCACCATAGTTCCATTTCATAGTAATTAAAATGCCTGGGACCAGATTCACTTCTTAGACATGGTGATAAAAATCTGGAGTAACCCTATTCCCTTAAGGGACTACCATTATTGATTTCAGTCGATTGACACCAGCGTAACTAGGAGCAGACTCTGGTGCATTGTTCATGAAATTACAAAAATGAGACTTGGACTCCCTTGGCAAAGGACGAATGAAAGTGTTATGAGATCCTGCACCTCCACCAGTGATCCATACACAGAGCATGGGATTCATGCAAAGCCAAGGAATGAGTAGGCAAGAAGAATACTCCTTTCAGAGGTGCCTCCAGATTAGGGTAGAAGCACCCTGCTAAATTCTGTTGATAGATTTTTATTTAAACAAAATAGTTTATAAACAACTCACTTCAGTCACCAAAATGATTGTCAGCCTGACACCTCTCACCTGCGCTAAATTCACATATAGGACTGATGCTGGGCTAGGTATGGGAGCAATAGTTCACTATGTTGTGAGAATTCCTTTCAAGAATTACTTTCTGAAATGAAATCACTAAGGGTTTTCGGAGAGTTTCTTCATTGGTATATGCACTGCTTATTTCAACAACAGATAGCAATCAGAAGGATTTTAAATGTAGCTTTCCACCTGCTGTGCTCGTATCTAGTAGGCAGTAGATACTCAAGTGATACTTATTTCAGAATGTCACGTTCAAACCTGATAAGGGAAAATAGATCTTTTCAGTGTTTGGGGGTGTGTGGAAGCAGAATCTGCACTACAGATCTCTTTCACACCCACACATTGTAATAGGACACAGCAGGTTTGTGGTGCTATTTGTTATCTTCTTGCAGATGTCATTCCTAAAAATCAATTTTTCCTTCTTTGTTTCACCTGATTACAAGCTACCATGACACGTTTTTCTTACTATATTTTATTCTTTGTCCTAGCTAGAAATTTTGTAGATAGTAAGTTTTTAGTTAGGAGATAATGTAATTAACTCCTTAACTGCTGTGTTCCATTCCAGTAGAACATAATGACATAACAATGTTACTGTTTCATAGGTAGATTGGCATTCCCATAAGCTTGTATTGGGTGCCTGGTGTAGAGACAAGTTTTCTCCCATGTACGTACTATGTTGGGTAGCACTTACCTGGTTAGAGACTGGCTCTAGAGATTGATTCTAACATCTACTAGTTCTTTATTATACCTCTGATGCCCAAGCTAGACTCTGGAAGGAAATGATAGTGCCACTATCATTTATAATTCTGAAATCATCTTTGGAAGTTTTACAAAGAGCCTTGCCCAACAAAGGTGCTAAGAGGCATTTATAAGTAAAAGCATTGCCATCAGTGAGGATAAAACAAAGAGTACATTACTACACATGAAATGTTGAGAACACAATACACTGTCCAAAGTTCTGTTATCATTAACTCCAATTTACCCAATAATAGGGATATGGATTTTATATTTGTTTACCCTCTGTCTTCTCATCAGGATACCCTGGATATCTGTGCAACTCTAAATCTCACTCACTTGCTGTTATGCAATGAAAATACCATGCTCGTGCAATGGGCTTTACTAATTTGATAGCAGGTTTGAATCTGGCACATTCAACTCTAAAAGCATAAGCTTCGAGCACTTGAGCTAATGGACTGTCTCTGTTTAGTACAGCAGTAAGAGCAGACTCCTGAACCTCTTATGTGGACCAGCAAAGACAAAGACACATTCTCCTAGCGTGGGTGACATATGTCATTGCCTGGTGAAGCTTGTCTGGAGTGTCTGAGGTTTGTCTGCTATGCTGTTACATTTTCACATGGGAGACTTGGGAGTTAACTCTTGGACACAACATGGGGTTCTGCAGTTTGGCTTTGAGCTGGGTGATGACATCATCATAGTTATTAAGCTCTAACAGCAACTACCTTGAGCAACGTTAATGACAGGTTCCTTGAAATCAAGTATCCCTCTTATTTTCCTGGAAATGAGCTGCAACAATGGTGAACATACACCAGGTACATTGTAGGCAACAAATAATAGCTTTTGGATAAATACTAGGAATGACATTTGGACTGTTCATTGAATCTTATCCTATATATAATATTTATACAGCACCTACCATCACAGACAATTTTCCAAAAGTGCAATTTCGATATAAAATTTCAGTTTAAAATATCATATTTTTAAGACATTTCCCCACTAATCAGTAAATATCTCCTTCCTTTTGTCCTTTTTGTCATCATTTTCATTATGCTTGATACAGTAGTAGTAACAACTCTATATACCTTTACCACTCACGTATTTTTGACAGGTTTCTATGCCCGGCGGATGAGTTTATCCCAGACCCATTACCCTTTCCAGGGCTTCTAGGTATCATTTTAGACACTGGCATTTTTCGGTACTTCTGGCCATTTTGAAAAGATTTGTTTAATTATTTAATTTATCTTTACTGGAAGCATTAAAAATAAACAAATAAATATGGATTCCATGGCTCTTCTTCATTTTAAGAGGGATTTATGCAGTTACTACAATTCTAAATAGAGACTATGAAACAATTGTACAAAGTCTTAATGAATGAGGAATAAAGAAGTGTTACATTTATATATTCATGCATTTTCCTCATTTTCAGAAGAAAATATTATTTTTATGCAGCAAGTACATTTCTAAATAAAGCATTAAATAATTGAACTAAGTCTTAATGACAGAAATAAAGGAAAAGTTTAATACACACAACACATATATATAAATATGCATTTTCCTCATTTTAGAGAAAATATTTGTATGCATTTTATACAATAGATTGTATTTAGAAATGCACTAAGGCCACAAATTATTAGTGATCTGTGGGAGGGGAAATATAACCTTAGAGTTAGTTACATTGTACAGGGTGCAGTTGTTCAACAGACATCTTTCAGAGATGGCCAAGAAAATTTTAAAACAGCACAGAAAGGGAAAAAAGGATTCCCGGGGGGGGGGGGGGGGGAGGAAAGCATCTTATCCCACAGAAAGAACATAAATTCTGTAAAATTCTGTAAAGAACAGAATTATCAGACATGTAGGTGAACACAATCTGTTGGGGAAGAGTCAACATGGCTTTGGTAAAAGGAAATCATGCATCACCAATCTATTAGAATTCTTTGAGGGTCAACAAACATGTGGACAAGGGTGATCCAGTGAATATAGTATACTTGGACTTTCAGAAAGCCTTTGACAATGTTCCACACCAAAGGCTCTTAAACAAAGTAAGCAGTCATAGGATAAGAGGGAAAGTCTTCTAACGGATCAGTAACTGATTAAAAGACAGGAAACAAAGGGTGAGAATAAATGGCAGTTTTCAGAATGGAGACAGGGAAATAGTGGTGTCCCTCAGGGATCTGTATTGGGACCAGTGCTGTTTAACATATTAATAAATGATCTGGAAAGGAGGTAAACCATGAGGTGGCAAAATTTGCAGATAATACAAAATTACTTAAAATAGTTAAGTCCAAAGCTGATTATGAAGAGTTACAAAGGTATCTCACAAAACTGGGTGACTGGGCAACAAATGGCAGATGAAATTCAATGTTGATAAGTGCAAAGTAATGCACATTGGAAAACATAATCCCAACTATACATACAAAATGATGGCCTCTAAATTAGCTCTCAAGAAATTATCCACTCAAGAAAGAGATATTGGAGTCATTGTGGATAGTTCTCTGAAAACATCTGCTCACTGTGCAGTGACAATCAAGAAAGCTAACGGAATGTTAGGAACCATTAAGAAAGGGATAGATAATAAGACAGAAAATATCATAGTGTCACTATATAAATCCATGGTATGCGCACACATTGAATAAGGTTGCCAACTTTCACATGGTAAATAAGCACCCCGACTTTCACAATAAGCCAAAAATCAAGCTAATCCCATTTCAAAACAAGGCCAAAACAAGCCAATCCCTAAGAATCCCAACACTCTATGTGACTAGATCCCCCCAGAATGCAGTCTGGGACTGTGGTGGGCCCACTGAACATGCCTGACTCTCTCCCCCCTTGCCCCTGCTTGCCAGGAGTTGACCAAAAAAAGAAGCAACAAGCTACAAGCAACTCACAATCCAATTGAGCCAAAAACAAGCCCAATTTCTGCATTTTTTTTCCAGGTTTGGCCTGTCTGACCTTGAATCCTGTGAACAGTTCTGAATTGGACAAAGTACAGAAAAGGACAGCAAAAATGATTAAGGGTATGGAACAGCTTTCATATGAGGAGAGATTAAGAAGACTGGGACTTTTCAGCTTGGAAAAGAGATGACTAGGAGGGGATATGATAGAGGTCTATAAAATCATGAATGGTGTGGAGAAAACACATCCTTATTCACTATTTACTCCTTCACAAAATACATGAACCAGGGGTCATGCAATGAAATTAATAGGCAGCAGGTTTAAAACAAAGAAAAGGAAGTACTTCATATAACTCACAGTCAACCTGTTGAACTCATTGCCAGGGAATACTGTGAAGGCCAAAACTATAATGGGATTCAAAAAACAATTAGATGAGTTAATGGGGGACAGGTTAATTAATGGCTATTAGCCAAGATGCTAAGGGATGCAACCCCATGCTCTGGGTGTCCCTAGCCTCTGACTGCCAGAAGATGGGAGTGGAGGACAGGGGATGGATCACTCGATAACTGCATTCCCTATTCATTCCCTCGGAAGCACCTGACAGACAGGATAATGAGTTAGATGGACTATTGGTCTGACCCAGTATTGCCATTCTTATGTTATGTACAGACTGTTACCAGCCAAATGATAGTTCTGAAAGCTCGTGACAAACTGCGCCTCATTGACTTAGCACAGCAAATCAGAAGGAATTCTTTAACTATATATCTTTTTGCAGAATCATATATCATAGACTATTAAATCGCATCACATGTTTCTGAGCCAATCTGAAGCTTTTAGTAATCCCATGGCCTTTTATGGAATTATTCATCGTAACTCATTAAAATGTAAATTAAAGCTAAAATAGCAAATCTAAAGGAGCATATATGTAGATTTCTTTATCAAACTCTTTACAAAATCGATGTAAATTTAGCAATTAGGGTTATTTATTCTAGACCAGGAACACAACTCATTTAACATTTGTCTTTAAAAACTGATAAAGACCCTAATGGAATTACATGCCTAAACTTCATTCCAATTTCCCATGTTTCATTTATTCAAGGTAATGTATTTCATAATGTTTTATATTTATTCAAAATTAGCACTTACTGGCGGACACATAGTAGAGGACTCTTAATTCTTGTAAATTTTTGAAGGACATATACATTAAATATTTTAGCAAAATGTACAACACACCAATACCCAACCGCTCCCTTCTCCTTCCCAAAAGAACTAAGCACTCATTCAAACCAGCTTGTATGCTAAGCATACATTCAAACTAGATATATATTTTGTAGACAAAGTACACACACACAAAAGGATCTCAGTTGTAGTGCCCCATCATTCCTTTAAATGGAAAGCCCTTTGGAGCCCGGGCTCTCACAGCTTCCAGATGCCCAGCTCCCCAGCACAGAGCCTGGAAGGTGTTGGGATTTCAACTCTGAAGCAGTCTACATGGTGGAGCTGCCCCCAGAGCCATGGTTCTGGGAAATCTAAACTCCCCAGCAGTTTACAGGTGAGCTGCTAGGAAATTAGGCAGGTTTCAGTTTTGAAAAATGGCTTCGTTAGAAAATTCCCAACCAGCTCTAGTTATGTCATCCTTCTCTAAAATATAAATACCCACTTAGAGCATCTAAAGAACATTAAATTTGCCCTGTACTGATACCATGAGAAAAGAAATATTAAGTCCCCCCCACCCCCATCTTTAAAAATAAGTTCTGGGACCATAAATACTACAACATCTTAATCCTAATCCTATGTTAATGTATGATATTACTACAGGGCAGAGGTAAGGTTAGTCGGGTGCCAGAACTGCATTTCCATGCTTTGAATTAATTGTAGCTCAAACTAAAACACAGATTTATTTGTAAATTCTCAGCTAATTTGCTCTATACTCACAGAGTAGCTGCTGTAATTTGGGAGAGGATACTCTATGTTTTTCATACAGTATAAATGGGATGAACACTTGTTTTAAGAGCCAAAGTCAACTCAACTCAACCAACTTACATGGTAAGACTGTGAGGACTCCCTAGGCAATATTCTGATAATCCACATTTACCTAAGAGAGCTCGTCCCAAGTTTAAAAATTTTAATTTTTCTTCTTTTTTAGTAATTATGGATGGTCCAGTTATACTTTATCCTGCCTCAGTGCAGTTTACCTCTCAAGGTCTCTTCCAGTGCTACATTTCTATAATTCTACAAAATAACAAACAAAATCAAGTGAAAATCAGACACAAAAACTATACTGTTATAGAGTTAAAGATCTCACTGAAACCCACATGAATTAAAGATGTACATTTAAAGTTTCAACCCTGTTTTATCTCACTGCATTGTGCCAAAATATTGTAGATTATATATTTGTCTTTTGGGGGTCTCAGCACAATGTGTGATCTTACTTACTGTAAGAGTTGTGATTCTTTAGTGCAACAGGGTGAGTTAACAATGGAATTTATCTCTGCATTTCTTGGCCAATTTCCTGTCTTTGTAGTGCTGTTTAAAATAGTTTTATGTGTGAATATTTTGCTGAGCTTCAAGCAGTTACAATTGTAGCTGTCATCTCACAGGTGTAAAAGGACTGACAGCTAACAGCTGATTTGATAATATAAAACCTATGGCTCACTAGTGATGCTTGCAGACCAGATACCCATTCATGCCAAGGTCCGTAGGCACCAAGTGAGCACTATCAAATGCATAGCTGGAAACCAATCTGACCTCACCTATGTGAGTACTGCTAAAATAGGCGTTAGACTTGTAACAATGTGTTTAGACTTTATGAAATGCTTGTAAGTTGCTGCATGCATTGATCTCACTTAAAAATCTGTAACCCATGCTATAAGGTAATACTTAAGTGTTTGTTCTGTAACTGCAAAACCAGTCAGGAAAGAAACGTCACCAAGTATGAAATACTGGTTTGCACGCATGAGGAGGGACTATCTCTGGCCCATCAGAAAGGCCTCTGGAATCCAAAATAGGCCATTGTAAGCCATCAAAGAGCAAGAATTTGTTGATTGCTCCTGGCACATCATTGAAGAGGGGGACATGCAGAAGTTTTTGTCCCATCAGCTTGGCTTCTAGGGAGATGGGGATAAAAATCCCTGACCAGAAGGAATTAGGACACTAAGGGGAAAAGATTCCTAAACATAAACAAGAGGTCCCCAGGATTAACCTGGGTTAGACACACACGATTTATAGAGCTGGCATATTTCAGTGGCTCTATCACCATCTGAAACCTAAGACTACAACTCATGTATGTGTGCATGTTTACCTGTTTTAACCTTGTAAATAACTCATTTCTTTTTCTCATTTAATAAATCCTTAGTTAGTTTCCTATAGGGCTGGCTGCAAGCATTGTCTTTGGTGTGAGATTTACAGTGCAAACTGACATGGATTTAGTGACTGATTCTTTGGGACTGGAAGTAACCTGAATATTTTGTGATCTTTGTTGTAAAGTGACCATCTCTCACAGAGTCAAGCTTGCTGATGGCAAGATAATAATAACAACATAGGGAGATAGGTATATCTCATAGAACTAGAAGGTCATTGAGTACAGTCCCCTGCCTTCACTAGCAGAACTAAGTGCTGATTTTGCCCCAGATCCCTAAGTGGCCCCCTCAAGGATTGAACTCACAACCCTTGGTTTAGCAGTCCAATGCACAAACCAGTGAGTTATCCCACCTCCTATAACAATTCAGCTCAGCAAATTTTCCAAACTGAGTCCCTACAACTCAATCTGAATCATAGAATATCAGGGTTGGAAGGGACCTCAGGAGGTAATCTAGTTCAACCCCCTGCTCAAAGCAGAACCAATCCCCTGACAGATTTTTGCCCCGGATTCCTAAATGGCCCCCTCAAGGATTGAACTCACAACCCTGGGTTTAGCAGATCCATGCTCAAACCCATCACTTGCTAATATTTTTAAAAGTTTTTGGATACAAATTTTTTTTTAAAACAAGATTCCTGAATGGCAGACCAGATTACTGAGTATTGAAAGTAGCAAATACCATTATTTAAAATAGGGACACAATAGCAGAAGCCATTACAAACCACTGTGCCTTAAATCGGTGGTGTGAAAAAAATATCAGCAATAATGTTGAGAACTTTAGTAAAGAAATAAATACTAGAATTTGACTAGAAATATATGAATTGGAGAGTGGTATTGTATAATAAACGTCATGATATTTTTGGAGCTATTACTGCTATCATAGAAAAGGGAAATGTACAGAATGTGACATCCTTACATTTTCAATAGGCATCTGATGAAGTCCTACACAGAATAAAATTGGTTAAGGCAAGTCACTACAGAGAAAGTAAAATACTTAGTTAGAAAAGAGGATTTAAGAACAAGAAAAAGTGAATGGGTATCACTGGTAATTGCTCTAGGAGGAAAGAGGTTAGAGGAAGGAGGTTAACAACAGGATATCCAAAGTTTTGACAACTCTTGATTTAATACTGTAATTATTACTAATACTATTACTTTAAATTCCATAGTTTCCATTGTATACCATAGATAAACTGAAGCATGGAAAGATTGGATGTATGATGCAGCTCCCATTCAAGTCAATGTAAAGGCTTCAGTTGATTTCCATTGAAGTTAGAGCTAGACTGGAACGATCTGCCCATTGTCACACAAGTCAGCAGCTAAACCAGGAATAAACCCCAGCACTTTGTCTCTTTCGGACTATATATTAATTATTCAGACAGCTATGGGACAAAACCTGCTCCCTTTGAAGTCAATTGGAAACTCTAGTTGATTTCAGTGAGAGCAGACTGTGGTCCAACAGCTGTTTTGTATTGTAAGATATTAAAAAAAATATTACTTTTCCAACCAAACTGTTTTAGAAGCTGATTATGATGATCACTAATTGGCAACATTTCACATTTAATATTTATCACATTATAGTGTACAATGTCCTAATTCAGGAAGCTGTCGTATAATATTTGTTCTGTAATGTCCTTAAAACAGGCCTAGTGTCTCTGTCATGTGATTTAGGCTTGACTAGCCACTGACTTAATTAATTCTTCACTGACCTGAGGGAGCTGATTGACTGAAGTTTATTGCTTCCCCTAATCCCCCAGATTTTCAGCTGGAGAACTATGAGTAGGTTCTATTTGTTACTGGATTCTTTTCCCAGTATTTGAGATTCTAAAGAAGCCTCACAAATTTGTAATTTATTTTTATATTACATTTTTATTAGTTTTTTTATTTGATTATTATATGTATTGATTTTTATTTTATTATAACAAAATTCAGTTCTTCTCTGTTCCGTTGCAGCATCAGCAGTAGAAGCAACAACAGAGTGGGTCTTACTATTCACTGTGAAAAAACTATTCAGAGGATTTACCCCTTTAAATGTGTTTGAGAATTGCTCATGAGCGAGTTCTGGTTTCTGTAAATGTATTTGTTAGCCAGAATTAACTGACAAATAGTTTGGCTGAACAATTTTCAAACTATGGGTTATTTCTCAGGCTGTTTACTTTGACTCTTCAATAAGGACATTGAATTACAGTTGTATTAAATATTTATCTTGATCCCAATGTAGTGTGAGCTGGGAGATGCCAGACTCCCTGTGCTTAAATAAAGAACTCAAGTGACCCCTACCCAGAAGCTCTTTACATTATTCAGTTTCTCTTAAAAATATCCTGGTCCACTCTGGTAACTGAAAGTCCAAGAACTCTACAAGTTTAACCTTTCTTCATGCTCAGCTCCACTTGAACTGAATTTAAAGGTTCAATACATAGGTGAGCTTCAGATCGTGAAAGCTCAGTGAACACTCGGAACATCTGGGAAACTAGTAAACCTTCCCCCATAGCTGGCCTCTTCAGTTTATCCCAACAAAGTTACTCCCTTCACTCTCCATGCAGACATGTTCAGTAAGAAGGCAGGGCATTGCTGGAGTGCAAGTGCTGGTTATGGATTGGAGAAGAGCAGGGTGTGGAAACTTCACCAAACTCATCCCTTTTCCTCCCTCACAAATGTTCACTTTAGAGCCCGAATTCCACGGAGTGCTGAACACCTCCCGGCTGATTGCAGAGGGAGATGAGGGTACCTAGCACTTTGCAGGATATGAGCTTTAAAACGATCTGTGTGAGGTTGTGTACACATTTGAAGAACTGGTATATTAAAAATTGCCTAATATAGAACACCAAGATTGTCAGTCAGTTTATTGGAAATATAGGGGAAAATAACTTCTGAACCATGGCATGAAAAATTGAACTGATGCCATGTGGCATGACCTTCAACCATGATTAGTCTAGGAAGAGTTTGGGTCTACACATTCACATGCACTTAAAGACAAACTTTAAGGTCAGAAGGGAGCATCAAGACCATCTAGTCTGACCCCCTGCACATTGCAGGCCACAAAACCTCATCTACCCACTCCTGTAATAGACCCATAACCTCTGGCTGAGTTACTGAAGTTCTCAAATCATGATTTAAAGGCTTCAAGTTACAGAGAATCCACCATTTACACTTGTTGAAATCTGCAAGTGCCCTGTGCTCTTATTTATTCCAGGACTGAATTTGACCACAGATCATTAATGTAGTGAATTTGATCAAATTAGTCCCTATTGTAATTATAATTGTCTCCTAATCAGCTGGTACTCTGTATGAAATTAATTGGTCTGGTACCTAGTGAATAGATATCTATCACAAGAACATGCACCTGTTAATGTTAGTCTCATGAGAGAAGTTAATGAGGCAATTTGTCTGTGGCTCCTCCAACACTGAGGGAATTCCCTACAAGATTGTAACAATGAACGTAGGAGGACTGTAGAGGGAGTCAGAGGTTGGCCCTTGGAATTTGACCCTATTTGACCCTATTTGCTTGCACAGAAATGCAACCTTCATTTCTGCTTGGAATTTTTTAAGCAAGAAAACATTTCTAGCTGTCAGAGAGACACAACCATCTCCTCTCCTTGCTCAGGCACAACATCATCATGTTCTGCTAAACAATGACCTTAAGAACACTTAGCCAGCACTTTCCAGTGGGTCAATGCCTGGTCCTTCTCGTCAGTAAGATTAACAGGCTGTTCCCTCTGCTGCATCACAGGTTACCATTGGGCACCTTTCCTGCTCACTCCCTTTAGTGACTTTCTGGTGTATTCTCCACAGGTGGCAAGTCTACCAAGATACCTCACCGATGTGCCTGACTAACCATGACTTACCATCATTCCTGACTCCAGCTATAGGACATAATGCTTACCTCATGCCTGGTCTGTGTCATAATGTATCACATGTATCTCTGTCTCCCCCCACCCCCACCTTTGCCATACTCTGTTAACTAGAGGACTCTGCGAATTTCAATACTTATATAAAGTCAGATCATACCATACTTTCTAGATTATTAACTTGTATAATTCCTTTCACTAGAAACATGGAATTACTGAAATATACACAAATCTCTTTTATCCACAGGTATTGCTGAAATGGCCTTGCCACCCACAGGCAATTTAAAAATGCTTTAAAAAATGCAGTTGTACTCTCCAGACACATACATAAAATTGCTACTGCGATATGTGAAAATTAGACAGCCTCACCTATTGACCCTCCATCGCAGCTGTATTAAGGATTTAGTTACAGTATGTTTTAGTGCCAGGACATGTTTACTTGTGAAATGCAGCAAAATGAAATGAATGGCTACCACAGTGCATTTAAAAGTATCATGTAGCCAAGTTATATTGAAATACTTTTTATGCAGCAATCACCTTCCTTGTTTAAAACCGTCAGGGTAATTTCTTCAGGAATGACTAATATATAACCAAAATATTAATTAGGAAAACACTTTTTCTCAAGGTATAGTTACTAGAAAGACTACAAAGATTTAATATTTCAATATGAGTATTATCTAGTATCAAAGGGGATTAGTCAAACTCTATTCTGACTTGTTGGAGCAGTGGTAATGAGCTACATAAGGACATAACGGACAGTGAGATTATTGACAGCATGAAGAGTAGTACCAGAACAGAAAGGTCTATTGTCAGGATTATATCATGTTGGGCAGGACAGGAGAATGAAGAAAGGGACAAGAAAGTAGCATCAGGAAATTAAGGGAGTGTCATACTGAAAACCCCCCACTACTTTCTTAGTATAAAGCAGTCTTGTTTTCCATGTCAACAAATAGAGATATGAAATGAGCAAAAATAAAAGTGAAAAAACAGTTTCTATCCTGCTCAGTAACCAATAATTTTTTTTTATTGAGATGTAAGATTTTTCTCACAAACCTATTCTACTTGTACTCCTGTATTTTACAGCTATGGAAACTCATGCAACAATAAAATAGAGCAAGTTCTAGTACAAGTATAATGCTGTACAATACTGTCCATAGATGCTCAAGCACTCATATTTGGATTAAAACAAAACCCATAGGAACTTGCAGTTTGGTGCTCTGACATTGGGTGTGTGGAGTTGATTTCCCTCTCACTTACTTCCACACAATGGAATTACAGAGGCGTAGAAATAGTGTAAATAAATGTGCCCCTTGATTTCAGAATGAAGTATTTTTCACAGCTTGATGTTCTTTTAAATTCCCCCAACACTTCTCCCTTCTCACCTTCCAGATCCTCCTATCGTACTCTACATGGTATAATCCGGGCAAGAGGCCTTGCTGCGCTTCTATTACTTTCCACATCAGCAATCATCTCACTCCCTGAAAAATCCTATGGGACTCAGTGGGATCACTTGCATGAGTAAGGATGTGAACAATACTTTGCAGGTTTGGGACAACAACAAAAATTCCAAAGAAACAAAGAAGGTGTGTTTATAAAAAACAAAACAAATGCTGAAGAGTGCATCTGGGCTCTCTCCAGAGGCCTATCTCCTGAACAAAGCAGACATTTGTGAAGAAACTATTGCTAAAAACCTAACTCTGATGTTTTATTTGAAGATGAAGTCAGTTTTCAGACAGTCATTCTTTTCACCTGTCAGCACATATCTTCTAAAGTGTATAGCAGGTCCAGGGACAAAATAGTAGAAAACACATAACAAATTTAACACATGGCATTGACAACACAATATAATGGATCTGTAAAATAGAATATTCTTAACTATCAATTAAAGTTTCCAATTGTGTTATTTCTTTTGTGCAGGGTGTGGTATTTTTATCTCCTAATTATAGGACCCTTCTTAACCAGTGCCATTAACAATGCTGAGTTTAAAATTGTTCGCCTTTATCTCCAGAAAGCAGATATGCATTATGAATACAAGACTTGTCTAAAGCAGAGGGAGCCAAATCAACCCACAGAGTTCTACAGTGTAGTCAATGGTGAACATCATCTTCATATGCAAGTGTGGTCCCTCTTGGATCAAGATGGAGCATTGTATACTGGAGCCAGAAGTATCCATAAGCAGCTACTTGCATTAAAGACTACAGAGTTTAATATTTCCAGAAGTCACTTCTTTATGTTTTTACCATTATGATATTTTCGGAAGAAAGAAACTATCAGCAGAACATATGAAGTCTCAACTTGCAATCCTTTGGAGATTATCCAGACAAACCAGGAAAAAAAATACTTCTTTTTCAGTTTGGATGACTTACTTCAACTACAAGAAGAAAAATAAATAAAAAGAAATAAAGTTCATGAGAGATACAGTGTGAGTGATTCATTCTGTAATAGCTGTTTTCAACTAACTTACACGGAGTCCAATCAAAGGTGCAATACATACAAAATAGTTTTACAGCTCTACAGCTACTAGGAAAGATAAAGAAGTAAAATAAATGTTGTATGAGAGAGAGAGATTTGGGTAAAGATAACAAAATATTGATAAGGAGAAGTCAGAGATTTATGAATAGGCCAAGTTAGCTTCCATAAATAGCAGATATAAAATGATTCCATACAATTATATTAAGAGAACAGACAAGCCACCAGAGAGGTCACCTACTATAAATAATGCTAACAATAAAAATTGTAACAAGTGTAAAATTCAGACAAGATCTCAGTGGCATAATGTATAAAGTTGCAGAGAGTAGAGCTGGGTGGGAATCTGCTTTCCTACTCCATGAATATTTTCAGGTTCAAAATTTTTCCCATCTCAAATCAGGATGAAAAGTCAAAAATCTCAAAAATATTCAAAAACTGAACATTTTGATCTGTTTTCTTAGTTTGGATCAAATGAAGTTATTCATTTTGATAATTCCAGAACATTTAATTTCAATAATTTCAGAACATATTTAAATTTTGACCTTTTTAAAAATCCTGTTCAGCCCTATTAGCTTATATTTCAAAATGAAAAAAGTCATTTCAAACCAGAAAACTGGATTTTTTTCATTTAAAAAATGACAAACTGAAACATTTCCACAATTCTGAAACTTTTTTCTTAAAATTTTTTTTATGTCAGGAAATTCAGTGAACCTGACCCTGTTCTGTTAACATTTTCGGTTTTTACAAATGAGCATTTTTTGATGAAAAATAATTTGTTGAAAAATTCCTGGCCAGCTCTAATAGAGATGTGAATAATCTGGAAGAAAGTTATGGGTCCCCAGCTGGAGGTTCCCAGTACTCATAGTCCAGCAGTTTATTTTATTAATAACATTATTTGGACTTATCTTCTCAAGACTCACTTCTCAGGGGAACACAGGATTGTGAGGCATCTCACCAACAGCTGCCCTTAGCATGAGAGAGTCTTGTCTATATCTACTGTGGATCAGCTCCCTGAAACCACCACACTCTGGCA
This sequence comes from Trachemys scripta elegans, assembly GCF_013100865.1. Taxonomy (NCBI): domain Eukaryota; kingdom Metazoa; phylum Chordata; order Testudines; family Emydidae; genus Trachemys; species Trachemys scripta. Next base: position 28,876,390 of record NC_048302.1, on the reverse strand, counting down.
ACACAAGCACTGCCTTCCAGGCCTCCACAGGCCCAGGGCTGGCTCTAGGCATCAGCAAAACAAGCTGGTGCTTGGGGTGGCACATTTTTAGGGGTGGCATACTGGCGCAGGCTATGCCGCCCCTAAAAATGTGCCCCAGCCGCCCTAACTAAGGGTATGTCTACACTACGAAATTAGTTCGAATTTATAGAAGCCGGTTTTATTGAAACCGGTTGTATACAGCCGATTGTGTGTGTCCCCACATAAAATGCTCTAGGTGCTCTAGTCGGCGGACCGCGTCCACAGTACGAGGCTAGCGTCGACTTCCGGAGCATTGCACTATGGGTAGCTATCCCACAGCTATCCCACAGTTCCCGCAGTCTCCGCCGCCCCTTGGAATTCTGGGTTGAGATCCCAATGCCCGGATGATGCAAAACAGTGTCGCGGGCGGTTCTGGGTACATGTCGTCAGGCCCCTCCCCCCGTCACAGCAACGGCAGACAATAGATTCGCGCCTTTTTACCTGGGTTACCTGTGCAGACAACATACCACGGCAAGCATGGAGCCCGCTCAGCTCACCATCACCATATGTCCTCTGGGTGCCGGCAGACGTGGGACTGCATTGCTACACAGCAGCAGCTGCTAACTGCCTTTTGGCGGTAGACAGTGCAGTAGACTGGTAGCCTTCATCGGCGATCTGGGTGCTGGCAGCCGTGGGGCTGCATTGCAACAGCCCCTTGCTTTTTGGCAGTAGATGGTGTATTACGACTGTTAACCGTCCTATTACAAGTTGGGTCATCGCACATTAGCAGAGTCTTCCCCGAGCAGCAGATCGTGCAATAGGCCTGAAGACCATCGTCATACACTAACTGCCAAGCGCCCAGTATTTGCTGCCAAGCACCCAGAAAGATGCCGAGGGCTATCAGTCACGCTGCACCGTCATCTTAAGATGTAAAAAATAGATTTGCTCTGTATTCATTTGCTCCCCCCTCCCTCCGTCAAATCAACGGCCTGCTAAACCCAGGGTTTTCAGTTTAATCTTTGGGGGGACCATTCTGTGTGACAGTTGTTTGTGTTTCTCCCTGATGCACAGCCACCGTTCTTGATTTTAATTCCCTGTACCTGTACGCCATGTCGTCACTCGGCCCGCCCTCCCTCCTTCCCCTAGTCCGTCAGATACTACTTTCGCGCCTTTTCTTTGAATTCTGGGTTGAGATCCCAATGCCCGGATGATGCAAAACAGTGTCACGGGCGGTTCTGGGTACATGTCGTCAGGCCCCTCCCCACAGCAACGGCAGACAATAGATTCGCGCCTTTTTACCTGGGTTACCTGTGCAGACAACATACCACGGCAAGCATGGAGCCCGCTCAGCTCAGCTGAGCTCACCGTCACCATATGTCCTCTGGGTGCCGGCAGACGTGGGACTGCATTGCTACACAGCAGCAGCTGCTAACTGCCTTTTGGCGGTAGACGGTGTAGCATGAGTAATAGCCGTGGGGCTGGCAGCCGTAGGGCTGCATTGCACCAGCCCCTTGCCAGGAGATGGTATATTATGACTGGTATCCATCATCGTCGTACTCGAGTGGCTGTCAATCATGGCCACCTGGGCAGACATGCTACTGTTTCGATGATGATGGCTACCAGTCGTAATATACTATTTTCTGCCAATTGCCCAGTATTGTCTGCTAAGCACCCAGAAGAGGCCGAGGGCGATGGTGGGTGCTGGCGGATGTGGGGCTGGCAGACATGGGGCTGCATTGCTACACAGCAGCAGCCCCTTGCCTTTTGGCAGACGATGGTATATTATGACTGGTAACCGTCGTCATCATACTGGAGAGGCTATCACTCATGCTGCACCGTCGGCTGCCAGCTTAAGATGTAAAAAATAGATTTGTTCTGTATTCATTTGCTTCCCCTTCCTCCGTGAAATCAATGGCCTGCTAAGCCCAGGGTTTTCAGTTTAATCTTTGGGGGGACCATTCTGTGTGACAGTTGTTTGTGTTTCTCCCTGATGCACAGCCACCTTTCTTGATTTTAATTCCCTGTTCCTGTACCTGTACGCCATGTCGTCACTCGGCCCTCCCTCCTTCTCCTGGTCCATCAGATACTAGTTTTGCGCCTTTTTTCTGACCAGGCGCCATAGCTAGCACTGGGATCATGGAGCCTGCTCAGATCACCGCGGCAATTATGAGCACTATGAACACCACGCGCATTGTCCTGGAGTATATGCAGAGCCAGGACATGCCAAGGCGAAACCCGGACCACCCGAGGAGACGATTGCAGCGCGGCGAAGAGAGTGATGAGGAAATTGACATGGACATAGACCTCTCACGAGGCACAGGCCCCAGCAATGTGGAAATCATGGTGTCACTGGGGCAGGTTCATGCCGTGGAATGCCGATTCTGGGCCCGGGAAACAAGCACAGACTGGTGGGACCGCATCGTGCTGCAGGTATGGGACGATTCCCAGTGGCTGCGAAACTTTCGCATGCGTAAGGGCACTTTCATGGAACTTTGTGACTTGCTTTCCCCTGCCCTGAAACGCCAGGATACCAGGATGAGAGCAGCCCTCACAGTTGAGAAGTGAGTGGCGATAGCCCTGTGGAAGCTTGCAACGCCAGACAGCTACCGGTCAGTCGGGAATCAATTTGGAGTGGGCAAATCTACGGTGGGAGCTGCTGTGATCCAATTTGCCAGGGCAATGAAAGACCTGGTGATATCAAGGGTAGTGACTCTGGGCAACGTGCAGTCAATAGTGGATGGTTTTGCTGAAATGGGATTCCCAAACTGTGGCGGGGCCATAGACGGAACCCATATCCCTATCTTGTCACCGGAGCACCAAGCCACCGACTACGTAAACCGCAAGGGGTACTTTTCAATGCTGCTGCAAGCCCTGGTGGATCACAAGGGACGTTTCACCAACATCAACGTGGGATGGCCGGGAAAGGTACATGATGCTCGTGTCTTCAGGAACTCTGCTCTGTTTCGAAAGCTGGAGGAAGGGACTTTCTTCCCGGACCAGAAAGTAACCATTGGGGATGTTGAAATGCCTATCGTGATCCTTGGGGACCCAGCCTACCCCTTAATGCCATGGCTCATGAAGCCGTACACAGGCAGCCTGGACAGGAGTCAGGACCTGTTCAACTACAGGCTGAGCAAGTGCCGAATGGTGGTGGAATGTGCATTTGGACGTTTAAAAGCGCGCTGGTGCAGCTTACTGACTCGCTCAGACCTCAGCGAAAAGAATATCCCCATTGTTATTGCTGCTTGCTGTGCGCTCCACAATATCTGTGAGAGTAAGGGGGAGACATTTATGGCGGGGTGGGAGGTTGAGGCAACTCGCCTGGCCGCTGATTACGCGCAGCCAGACACCAGGGCGGTTAGAGGAGCACAGCAGGGCGCGGTGCGCATCAGAGAAGCTTTGAAAACGAGTTTTGTGACTGGCCAGGCTACTGTGTGAAACTTCTGTTTGTTTCTCCTTGATTAACCCTCCAACCCCCCCCCCCCGACCCGGTTCACTCTACTTCCCTGTAAACCAACCACCCCACCCTACCCCACCCTCCCCAATTCGAGCACCGCTTGCAGAGGCAATAAAGTCATTGTTTTTTCACATTCATGCATTTTTATTAGTTCCTCACAGAAGTAGGGGGATAATTGCCAAGGTAGCCTGGGATGGGGGGGGGGGGGAGGAGGGATGGAAAAGGACACACTGCATTTTAAAACTTTAACTCTTATTGAAGGCCAGCCTTCTGATGCTTGGGCGATCATCTGGGGTGGAGTGACTGGGTGGACGGAGGCCCCCCCACCATGTTCTTGGGCGTCTGGGTGAGGAGGCTATGGAACTTGGGGAGGAGGGCTGTTGGTTACACAGGGGCTGTAGCGGCGGTCTCTGCTCAGGCTGCCTTTCCTGCAGCTCAACCACACGCTCGAGCATATCAGTTTGATGCTCCAGCAGACGGAGCATTGCCTCTTGCCGTCTGTCTGCAAGCTGACGCCACCTATCGTCTTCAGCCCGGCACTTGCTCTTTTCATCCCGCCATTCAGCCCGCCACCTCTCCTCTCGTTCATATTGTGCTTTTCTCATGTCCGACATTGACTGCCTCCACGCATTCTGCTGTGCTCTATCAGCGTGGGAGGACATCTGCAGCTCCGTGAACATATCGTCCCTCGTCCTACGTTTTCTCTTTCTAATGTTCACTAGCCTCTGCGAAGGAGAAACATTTGCAGCTGGTGGAGGAGAAGGGAGAGGTGGTTAAAAAAGACACATTTTAGAGAACAATGGGTACACTCTTTCATTATCAGATCGCATATTTCGGCTTGCAGGCAGCCATGGTAGGCCACAGTGTTTTGGCTTTTTTAACCTTCTTAACATGCGGGAAAGGTTGCAAACAGCAGCGCATTTCCCATATCAGGGATGAATTGGGTTGTCCATTTAAAATGGGTTTTCAATGTAAAAGGAGGGGCTGCGGTTTCCCGGTTAACATGCGGCACAAACACAAGTAAACTACCCCCCCCACACACACACACACACACAGACGATTCTCTGGGATGATCACTTCACCCCTCCCCTTCACCACGTGGTTAATAGCGGGGAACATTTCTGTTCAGAAGAGCAGGAACGGGCGCCTCTCAATGTCCCCTTAATAAAATCACCCCATTTCAACCAGGTGACCGTGAATGATATCACTCTCCTGAGGATAACAAAGAGAGATAAGGAATGGATATTGTCTGCATGCCAGCAGACACCGGGACCATACGCTGCCATGCTTTGTTATGCAATGATTCCAGACTACGTGCTACTGGCCTGGCGTGGTAAAGTGTCCTACCATGGCGGACGGGATAAGGCAGCCCTCCCCAGAAACCTTTTGCAAACGCTTTGGGAGTACATAAAGGAGAGCTTTCTGGAGATGTCCCTGGAGGATTTCCGCTCCATCCCCATACACGTTAACAGACTTTTCCAGTAGATGTACTGGCCGCGATTGCCAGGGCAAATTAATCATTAAACACGTTTGCTTTTTTTTGTGTAATGTTTACAAATATTTACAAAGGTACACTCACCAGAGGTCTCCTGTGTGCCCTGAGGGTCTTGGGTGAGTTC